>NC_074687.1:26786341-27021341 GCF_029448725.1 Salvelinus fontinalis
GAGAGAGAGAGAGAGAGAGAGAGAGAGAGAGAATAGATAAGGAGAGGATGGAGAGAATAGAGAGAAGTCAAGATTGGGTGGTAGAGATAAGGGGGAAAGGGGAGAAAAAAAGTGAGAGAAAGCAAGAAAGAGAAAAAGACAGATGGAGAAAAAAAGAGAGAAAAGCCAGGGGAGGGAATAAGTTTAGAGCAGTAGCCACCAGTTACTACTGGTCTTTCTCTCTCCATCTCTCCTTTTCCTTCCTCCAGTCATTCTTCCACCCCAACCCCCTCCTCCCTCTCACCACCCCTCAATGACCAGCCAGACAATACAATGACCAGCCAGACAATACAATGACCAGCCAGACAATACAATGACCAGCCAGACAATACAATGACCATCCAGACAATACAATGACCAAGCCAGAAAATACAATGCCCAGCCAGACAATACAATGACCAGCCAGACAATACAATGACCAGCCAAACAATATAATTAACGACAGCCAGACAATACAATGACCAAGCCAGACAATACAATGACCAGCCAGACAATACAATGACCAGCCAGACAATACAATGACCAGCCAGACAATACAATGACCAGCCAGACAATACAATGACCAAGCCAGAAAATACAATGCCCAGCCAGACAATACAATGACCAGCCAGACAATACAATGACCAGCCAAACAATATAATTAACGACAGCCAGACAATACAATGACCAGCCAGACAACACAATGAACAACAGCCAGACAATACAATGAACAACAGCCAGACAATACAATGACCAGCCAGACAATACAATGAACAACAGCCAGACAATACAATCACCAGCCAGACAATACAATGAACAACAGCCAGACAACACAATGACCAGCCAGACAATACAATGACCAGCAAAACAATATAATTAACGACAGCCAGACAATACAATGACCAGCCAGACAATACAATGACCAGCCAGACAATACAATGACCAGCCAGACAATACAATGAACAACAGCTAGACAATACAATGACCAGCCAGACAATACAATTACCAGCCAGACAATACAATGACCAGACAGACAATACAATGACCAGCCAGACAATACAATGACCAGACAGACAATACAATGACCAGCCAGACAATACAATGAACAACAGACAGACAGTACAATGACCAGCCAGACAATACAATGAACAACAGCCAGACAATACAATGACCAGCCAGACAATACAATGAACAACAGCCAGACAATACAATGACCAGCCAGACAATACAATGACCAGCCAGAAAATACAATGAACAACAGCCAGACAATACAATGACCAGCCAGTCAATACAATGAACAACAGCCAGACAATACAATGACCAGCCAGACAATACAATGACCAGCCAGACAATACAATGAACAACAGCCAGACAATACTATAACCAGCCAGACAATTACAATGGACAGTAGAGAATAGGGGACACATCTTAGGCCAGAGACAATCAGTAGCCAGGCACACAAAGGAACAACGCAATCCCACAAGTTCCTGACACAGTCCCACAATGCAGCATTCTGAGTGGAGCGGCGTCCTGGACCTACCTTCCCCTTCCCCTGCCCCAACCCATCCCCGACCATGAACCATGACCGCTGCTGCTGCTGCCCACTGTTGCTTACTCTCACGCACACACGCACACTCACACACACACACACACGCACACACACACACACACACACACACACACACACACACACACACACACACACACACACACACACACACACACACACACACAAACAAACACACACACAAACACACACACACACACACACACACTCTCACAATGAAATACACACTGACTCAGAATGTTCGAACACAGACTCAGTAGTGAACGCTAACACAAACCCACATATCCCCACTCACACTGGCTTAAACAGAAACTCACAAGCAACCTTTAACATACTCCCACATCTCCCCTCACACAGTGAGAAAGACATCGCAGGAAGGCAGATGATTCTGGTTATGCTGTGCGCCACTATGCCAGCTGTTACTGCTGTCATAACGTTGACAAAACTTCCCCCATCCCAGACCCAGACCCCTGCTCACTCAGTTATCAGAGCAGAGCTGTTCATGGAAAACTGAACAGAGGGAGAGTGACAGGGGAGAAGGAGAGGGGGAGGGGGGGGGGGGGGGGTCGTGAGAGTGAGTAGAGAGCCAACTGATCTGTGGAAGGATCTTTGGGATTCTAAATGACTTTAGTCTATGACTTTAGTCTTTAATATCAGGACTTTGTCCAAATTGTGCTGTGAATCACAGAGAACAAAGCATTACAGGCACCTAAACATATAGCTTTTCCTTGCTTAACACACTACACATGCACACACACGTGCATACACACGAACACACACATACATACACACAGACAAACACACACACACACACACACATTTACCAACAGCACAAACGTGCAGCACCTTTCTATTAGAAGCTTGACTGCACTGGCGTGTGTGTGTGTGTGTGTGTGTGTGTGTGTGTGTGTGTGTGTGTGTGTGTGTGTGTGTGTGTGTGTGTGTGTGTGTGTGCGTGCGTGCCGTGCGTGCGTGCGTGCGTGCGTGCGTGCGTGCGTGCGTGCGTGCGTGCGTGTGCGTGCGTGCGTGCGTGCGTGCGTGCGTGCGTGCGTGTGTCCAAAGAGACAGAGGGTCCATCTGACCGCAACTATGCAGACCAGATGACTCCACCAGCAGGGAGGACACACACACGCACACATGAACATACACACGAACACACAAACACACGAACGCACACACACGCATGCCAAATTCTCTCCTCTGTCCAGCCCTGCTGACCTCATTGGGACTCTACAAACTTGTTTGATGCATTTGCTGTTTGTTTTGGTTGTGTTTCAGATTATTTTGTGACAAAAAGTTAGACGCTCTATTATCATGCCCCCCCCCCCAAAAAAATTACTAACCTCCTCTGTTATTGTAATGGTGAGAGGTTAGCATGTCTTGGGGGTATGACATAAAATGCTAACCTCCTCTGTTATTGTAATGGTGAGAGGTTAGCATGTCTTGGGGGTATGATCATCATTATTCAGGATTCATTCAGGACTGTTCCATAATCATGGTAGCATCCACATTAATGTAGAAGTGTTTAGAAACATAATATATTCTTATTTACAATAAAAGTGACTCCAAAATAACACAATACATTATTTACTATTTCTTTCTATTGAGTAAAACATTTTCTGAAACATCCAAAACAAACAGCAAATGCATCCAACAAGTGTGTAGAGTCACACGGTTGATGTAATCATTGTGTGCTAGGAATATTGGGACAAATTATACAACTTTGGACTACTTTAATACACAAGTGAATTTGTCCCAATACTTTTGGTCCCCTAAAAGGGGGGTTTTATGTACAAAAAGTGATGTGATTTCTAAACGGTTCACCTGATAATGGAGGAAAATACCCTAAAATTAAAGCTGATAGTCTGCACTTTAACCTCAAAGTCATGAATCATTTGAAATCCAAAGTGCTTCCATTCAGCCACAAGAGCATTAATGAGGTTGAGCGATTAGGACTGGCTCGCAGTCAGCGTTCCAATTCATCCCAAAGGTGTTCGATGGGGTTGAGGTTAGGACTCTTTGCAGGCCAGTCAAGTTGTTCCAGATATGGTGAAGTCAATGGATGGGCATTTCGGCCCTCACAGCTAACGTCCATTTCAAGATCATAAGGTGGGGAGTTTTTGAATCTTCAGGCAGTGTCCTCTTGATTGCTAGCTATAGAATCAATTCTTAGTTTCACAGTGTTATCTGATGTGAGATTCTATGCCTCTGCGTCCCAGCACATTGTTTTCACCATATCAATCACGGCCGGTAATATAAAAGTCTCTGCATTAGTGTGTGGTTTGATAGTGGGCCTAGCCATTCACTGTGGGAATGATTCAAGTGCAGCGGTCAAGTGTGGCCTTTTCCCGTGATCTAAGGGCACTCTTTTGATTTCAATAACAACAAGGTTACCAACATTACAATGATTTAGACCAGGGGTGTCAAACTCATTCCACGGAGGGCCTAGTGTCTGCAGGTTTTTGGTTTTTCCTTTCAATAAAGCCCTAGACAACCAGGTGTGGGGAGTTCCTAACTAATTAGTGATGTTAATTCATCAATCAAGTATAAGGGAGGAGCGAAAACCCGCAGACACTCGGCCCCCCGTGGAATGAGTTTGACACCTGTGATTTAGACAGACAAAGATGATATTATAATATACATTTTTATTATTATATTTGTAATTTTTTTACCAGAATTTTTTACATTCTCCTGCGACCCCATTTTCATATCAGGCGACTGCACATGGGGTCACAACCCCTAGTTTGGGACCCGCTGCTGTATGTGAAAACAGCAACTCCATATAAAATAGAGCTTTGTGGGGTTGTTGCTGAGTGCCAGAGAGTTGCATCAAAGCATCAGTAAACCAACTCTATTTGACTCCATTTTCAACACTAATGAGGGTTATTGCTGACAGACATTATTGCGCTGGTCTGTGTGTCTCTGTATCTGTCAGGTTTATTAGAAGTGATGGTGGGATGATTTGCCAAACATAGTTTGACAACCACACATGTGAACACAATCAGAGCCATTCCAACACAAGGACAGCCTTTATGCTCATTTACAGATGTTACGTGTGACGACCTTCTCATGATTCTTCAAACAGCCAGTACAAGAGGAGAGAATATAATCCCTTTTCCACACATTCATCATGTTGATTTTACACCCCTTGCCACACACAGCCTTAGCATTTGACGGTATATTTAGAACCATGACAACTGCACCGCACATCTGCCTGTCCTTTCATTCCCTATAGCCGGGAGCACCCACCCACGCACGCACGCACCCACCCACCCACGCACGCACGCACGCACGCACCCACCCACGCACGCACGCACCCACCCACGCACGCACGCACGCACGCACGCACGCACGCATACACACAGTTCAGACCATTAGACCACTAACACACACACACATGCTCTCTCCTACCCTCTCTCTCTCTCTCTCTCTCTCTCTGACTCTCTCACTCACTCACTCTCTCAAGCTCTCTCACTCTCTATCTCTCTCACTCTCTCCCAAACACTCGCTCCAAAGAGAGAAAGAAGAGAAAAAGACAGACAGAAAATCCCTCCACCATTCAACCTACATGATCTTAGAAAGAAAGGAACATTTACAAAAAAATAAAGAAAGAGAGGAAGAAAAAGATCCCTACCGGAGGAGCCCGTCCACAGGGAACAAGGGATGGAGGAATGAGAGAAAACGTGTCTATCCGCCAAGCGAAGGGACCGCCGCCTCCCACACTCTTCCACCGAATCAATCACACTCTTTCACCTCCCCGTCACTGTGATGTCATTCATTCAGCCATTCCCCCGTTGCCATGACAACTATACCGCTTTGTTTTCCTCTTTCTCCCACCGCTCTTTTACTCCTCCCTCTCTCTCTGTCAGACCCCACCGATCCATTCTGAGGGGTGCAAAAATACCCCCACCTTCCCAAAAGCCCCGCTCTTCCCCCTTATAATTTCTGTCCTGTCCTAGAGCAGGGGTAGGGGAGATTGGGGGGTGAGTCAGAACAGGGGAGGGGGAGTCACCTTCAATTGAGGCTCAGCTAACTGTGCCTGCGCTAGGTGTCATAGAGCAACAGCAAGCACACCTGACTCAACTTCCACAGCTTGGGACAATAAGGTCTATGTGCATTTTGGTCTAATTGTTGTTTTTGACATATTCTTGTCCTGTTCAATGTTATCTAGCTAAATACCCTAATTCATGGAACAAAACACACAAAGCAAAACACACAGAGAACAAAACACACAGAAAAAAACACACACAGAACAAACACACAGAGCAAAACACACACAGAACAAAACACACAGGACAAAAGAGATGTGGAAACCAGCCACTAGAGGCAACAGTGAGCTGTGAGCACCTGCCTCTGGTAACAAAGGTTGCATATTCGAATCCAGCAATTAAAAATGTATTTTGTAAATATATATGTATTTTTTTATATTCCAAGCCTTAACCCTTACCTTAACCATTCACAGTTAATACCTAAAGTTAAGATTTAGGAGTTAATGCCTAAACTTAACCCTAACCTTAAAAATGTGGAGTTAATGCCTAATGTTAACACTAACCTTAGACATCTGGAGCTAATGCCTAAAATGTGTCGTTTGGAACAACTTCAAAATGTGATGTTTGAGAAAAATGTATGAGACTGTGAGAGCTGGTTGAAGAAAAAACACACAGGACAAAACACACAGAGGACAAAACACACACAGAACAAAACACACATAGGACAAAACACACACAGAACAAAACACACACAGAACAAAACACACACAGAACAAAACACACACAGGACAAAACACACACAGGACAAAACACACACAGGACAAAACACACAGGACAAAACACACACAGAACAAAACACACACAGGACAAAACACACACAGGACAAAACACGCACAGGACAAAACACACACAGGACAAAACACGCACAGGACAAAACACACACAGAACAAAACACACACAGGACAAAACACACACAGAACAAAACACACATAGGACAAAAGACACATAGAACAAAACACACACAGAACAAAACACACACAGAACAAAACACACACAGAACAAAACACACACAGAACAAAACACACACAGAACAAAACACACACAGGACAAAACACACACAGAACAAAACACACATAGGACAAAACACACATAGGACAAAACACACACAGGACAAAACACACACAGAACAAAACACACACAGGACAAAACACACACAGAACAAAACACGCACAGGACAAAACACACACAGGACAAAACACACACAGGACAAAACACACACAGAACAAAACACACACAGGACAAAACACACACAGGACAAAACACACACAGGACAAAACACACACAGGACAAAACACACACAGAACAAAACACACACAGGACAAAACACACACAGAACAAAACACACACAGGACAAAACACACACAGGACAAAACACACACAGAACAAAACACACACAGGACAAAACACACACACAACAAAATACACACAGGACAAAACACACACAGAACAAAACACACACAGGACAAAACACACACAGGACAAAACACACACAGAACAAAACACACACAGGACAAAACACACACACAACAAAACACACACAGGACAAAACACACACACACAACAAAACACACACAGGACAAAACACACACAGAACAAAACACACACAGGACAAAACACACACACAACAAAATACACACAGAACAAAACACACACACAACAAAATACACAAAGGACAAAACACACACACAACAAAATACACACAACAGAACACACACCCTGCAGCATTATCTGATCTGATTGGAACCCTGACTCCGTCCAGCCCAGGTACATCATTAATATACTCCTTGTGTTAATCCTCATGTTGACCTTGGGGACATTAAAGAAAGGAGACCCTCCTCATTACAATTATGACTGTGAAAATGTTTGTAATGACCTCTCAAACACACCCAGGTAATGGCTGAAATGGGCTCAATGGAACACATTATCTTTCTGTTGAATCAATAAGAATGCTGAATATTTGTGTGGGATTTAATGCATCGTCTCGACACTTACATCACAAGAAAGAGAAGTAAAATAATTTTATTTTGATGGGTGTTCAGTTTTTGTGGACTTGAAAGAAGTAAAATTTTGTTGAAATGTTTACAAATTAGATGTGCTGAAATGAAAGCAACTTCAGAAAATTAACACTAAATTCGTAGGGATATTATGTCTGATCACACAAACAATGTAAAGTATGTATTGATGGCTGTAAACTGTTGATTTTTAATCTGAGGGGGTCCTGCTATTGACACACTTGTTGAATTATGCAAAAGACCGTGACCAAGAAAACAGTAATTAATGAGGCAGTCTAGAGAGCACAAGTGACTGCAGGCAGGTCTAGACACAGCAGGTGAGTACAGGTCTAGACACAGCAGGTGAGTACAGGTCTAGACACAGCAGCTGAGTGCAGGTCTAGACACAGCAGGTGAGTACAGGTCTAGACACAGCAGGTGAGTGCAGGCCTAGACACAGCAAGTGAGTGCAGGTCTAGACACAGCAGGTGAGTGCAGGTCTAGACACAGCAGGTGAGTACAGGTCTAGACACAGCAGGTGAGTGCAGGCCTAGACACAGCAGGTGAGTACAGGTCTAGACACAGCAGGTGAGTACAGGTCTAGACACAGCAGGTGAGTGCAGGTCTAGACACAGCAAGTGAGTGCAGGTCTAGACACAACAGGTGAGTGCAGGTCTAGACACAGCAGGTGAGTACAGGCCTAGACACAGCAGGTGAGAACAGGTCTAGACACAGTAAGTGAGTACAGGTCTAGACACAGCAAGTGAGTACAGGTCTAGACACAGCAAGTGAGTACAGGTCTAGACACAGCAGGTGAGTGCAGGTCTAGACACAGCAGGTGAGTACAGGCCTAGACACAGCAGGTGAGTGCAGGTCTAGACACAGCAGGTGAGTACAGGTCTAGACAGAACAGGTGAGTACAGGTCTAGACACAGCAGGTGAGTACAGGTCTAGACACAGCAGGTGAGTACAGGTCTAGACACAGCAGCTGAGTGCAGGTCTAGACACAGCAGGTGAGTACAGGTCTAGACACAGCAAGTGAGTGCAGGTCTAGACACAACAGGTGAGTGCAGGTCTAGACACAGCAGGTGAGTACAGGTCTAGACACAGCAGGTGAGTACAGGCCTAGACACAGCAGGTGAGAACAGGTCTAGACACAGCAGGTGAGTGCAGGTCTAGACACAGCAGGTGAGTACAGGCCTAGACACAGCAGGTGAGAACAGGTCTAGACACAGCAAGTGAGTACAGGTCTAGACACAGCAGGTGAATGCAGGCCTAGACACAGCAGGTGAGAACAGGTCTAGACACAGCAGGTGAGTACAGGTCTAGACACAGCAGGTGAGTGCAGGTCTAGACACAGCAGGTGAGTACAGGTCTAGACACAGCAGGTGAGTACAGGTCTAGACACAGCAGCTGAGTACAGGTCTAGACACAGCAGGTGAGTACAGGTCTAGACACAGCAGCTGAGTGCAGGTCTAGACACAGCAGGTGAGTACAGGTCTAGACAGAACAGGTGAGTGAAGGTCTAGACACAGCAGGTGAGTACAGGTCTAGACACAGCAGGTGAGTGCAGGTCTAGACACAGCAGGTGAGTACAGGTCTAGACACAGCAGGTGAGAACAGGTCTAGACACAGCAGGTGAGTACAGGTCTAGACACAGTAGGTGAGTGCAGGTCTAGACACAGCAGGTGAGTACAGGTCTAGACACAGCAGGTGAGTGCAGGTCTAGACACAGCAGGTGAGTACAGGTCTAGACACAGCAGGTGAGTGCAGGTCTAGACACAGCAGGTGAGTACAGGTCTAGACACAGCAGGTGAGTACAGGTCTAGACACAGCAGGTGAGTGCAGGTCTAGACACAGCAGGTGAGTACAGGCCTAGACACAGCAGGTGAGAACAGGTCTAGACACAGCAGGTGAGTACAGGTCTAGACACAGCAGGTGAGTGCAGGTCTAGACACAGCAGGTGAGTACAGGTCTAGACACAGCAGGTGAGTACAGGTCTAGACACAGCAGCTGAGTACAGGTCTAGACACAGCAGGTGAGTACAGGTCTAGACACAGCAGCTGAGTGCAGGTCTAGACACAGCAGGTGAGTACAGGTCTAGACAGAACAGGTGAGTGAAGGTCTAGACACAGCAGGTGAGTACAGGTCTAGACACAGCAGGTGAGTGCAGGTCTAGACACAGCAGCTGAGTGCAGGTCTAGACACAGCAGCTGAGTGCAGGTCTAGACACAGCAGGTGAGTGCAGGCCTAGACACAGCAGGTGAGTGCAGGTCGAGACACAGCAGGTGAGTGCAGGTCTAGACACAGCAGGTGAGTACAGGTCTAGACACAGCAGGTGAGTGCAGGTCTAGACACAGCAGGTGAGTACAGGTCTAGACACAGCAGGTGAGTGCAGGTCTAGACACAGCAGGTGAGTACAGGTCTAGACACAGCAGGTGAGTGCAGGTCTAGACACAGCAGGTGAGAACAGGTCTAGACACAGCAGGTGAGTACAGGTCTAGACACAGCAGGTGAGAACAGGTCTAGACACAGCAGGTGAGTACAGGTCTAGACACAGCAGGTGAGTGCAGGCCTAGACACAGCAGGTGAGTGCAGGTCTAGACACAGCATGTGAGTACAGGTCTAGACACAGCAGGTGAGTACAGGTCTAGACACAGCAGGTGAGTGCAGGTCTAGACACAGCAGGTGAGTGCAGGTCTAGACACAGCAGGTGAGTGCAGGTCTAGACACAGCAGGTGAGTACAGGTCTAGACACAGCAGGTGAGTACAGGTCTAGACACAGCAGGTGAGTGCAGGTCTAGACACAGCAGGTGAGTGCAGGTCTAGACACAGCAGGTGAGTACAGGTCTAGACACAGCAGGTGAGTACAGGTCTAGACACAGCAGGTGAGTGCAGGTCTAGACACAGCAGGTGAGTGCAGGTCTAGACACAGCAGGTGAGTACAGGTCTAGACACAGCAGGTGAGAACAGGTCTAGACACAGCAGGTGAGTACAGGTCTAGACACAGCAGGTGAGTGCAGGTCTAGACACAGCAGGTGAGTACAGGTCTAGACACAGCAGGTGAGTACAGGTCTAGACACAGCAGCTGAGTGCAGGTCTAGACACAGCAGGTGAGTACAGGTCTAGACACAGCAGGTGAGTGCAGGCCTAGACACAGCAAGTGAGTGCAGGTCTAGACACAGCAGGTGAGTGCAGGTCTAGACACAGCAGGTGAGTACAGGTCTAGACACAGCAGGTGAGTGCAGGCCTAGACACAGCAGGTGAGTGCAGGTCTAGACACAGCAGGTGAGTACAGGTCTAGACACAGCAGGTGAGTGCAGGTCTAGACACAGCAAGTGAGTGCAGGTCTAGACACAACAGGTGAGTGCAGGTCTAGACACAGCAGGTGAGTACAGGCCTAGACACAGCAGGTGAGAACAGGTCTAGACACAGTAAGTGAGTACAGGTCTAGACACAGCAAGTGAGTACAGGTCTAGACACAGCAAGTGAGTACAGGTCTAGACACAGCAGGTGAGTGCAGGTCTAGACACAGCAGGTGAGTACAGGCCTAGACACAGCAGGTGAGTGCAGGTCTAGACACAGCAGGTGAGTACAGGTCTAGACAGAACAGGTGAGTACAGGTCTAGACACAGCAGGTGAGTACAGGTCTAGACACAGCAGGTGAGTACAGGTCTAGACACAGCAGCTGAGTGCAGGTCTAGACACAGCAGGTGAGTACAGGTCTAGACACAGCAGGTGAGTACAGGTCTAGACACAGCAGGTGAGTGCAGGCCTAGACACAGCAAGTGAGTGCAGGTCTAGACACAGCAGGTGAGTGCAGGTCTAGACACAGCAGGTGAGTACAGGTCTAGACACAGCAGGTGAGTGCAGGTCTAGACACAGCAGGTGAGTACAGGTCTAGACACAGCAGGTGAGTACAGGTCTAGACACAGCAGGTGAGTGCAGGTCTAGACACAGCAAGTGAGTGCAGGTCTAGACACAACAGGTGAGTGCAGGTCTAGACACAGCAGGTGAGTGCAGGTCTAGACACAGCAAGTGAGTGCAGGTCTAGACACAACAGGTGAGTGCAGGTCTAGACACAGCAGGTGAGTACAGGTCTAGACACAGCAGGTGAGTACAGGCCTAGACACAGCAGGTGAGAACAGGTCTAGACACAGCAAGTGAGTACAGGTCTAGACACAGCAAGTGAGTACAGGTCTAGACACAGCAGGTGAGTACAGGTCTAGACACAGCAGGTGAGTACAGGCCTAGACACAGCAGGTGAGAACAGGTCTAGACACAGCAAGTGAGTACAGGTCTAGACACAGCAAGTGAGTACAGGTCTAGACACAGCAAGTGAGTACAGGTCTAGACACAGCAGGTGAGTGCAGGTCTAGACACAGCAGGTGAGTACAGGCCTAGACACAGCAGGTGAGAACAGGTCTAGACACAGCAAGTGAGTACAGGTCTAGACACAGCAGGTGAATGCAGGTCTAGACACAGCAGGTGAGTACAGGTCTAGACAGAACAGGTGAGTACAGGTCTAGACACAGCAGCTGAGTACAGGTCTAGACACAGCAGGTGAGTACAGGTCTAGACACAGCAGCTGAGTGCAGGTCTAGACACAGCAGGTGAGTACAGGTCTAGACACAGCAGGTGAGTACAGGCCTAGACACAGCAGGTGAGTACAGGTCTAGACACAGCAGGTGAGTGCAGGTCTAGACACAGCAGCTGAGTGCAGGTCTAGACACAGCAGGTGAGTGCAGGTCTAGACACAGCAGGTGAGTGCAGGTCTAGACACAGCAGGTGAGTACAGGTCTAGACACAGCAGGTGAGTGCAGGTCTAGACACAGCAGGTGAGTACAGGTCTAGACACAGCAGGTGAGTGCAGGTCTAGACACAGCAGGTGAGTACAGGTCTAGACACAGCAGGTGAGTACAGGTCTAGACACAGCAGGTGAGTGCAGGTCTAGACACAGCAGGTGAGTACAGGCCTAGACACAGCAGGTGAGAACAGGTCTAGACACAGCAGGTGAGTACAGGTCTAGACACAGCAGGTGAGTGCAGGTCTAGACACAGCAGGTGAGTACAGGTCTAGACACAGCAGGTGAGTACAGGTCTAGACACAGCAGCTGAGTACAGGTCTAGACACAGCAGGTGAGTACAGGTCTAGACACAGCAGCTGAGTGCAGGTCTAGACACAGCAGGTGAGTACAGGTCTAGACAGAACAGGTGAGTGAAGGTCTAGACACAGCAGGTGAGTACAGGTCTAGACACAGCAGGTGAGTGCAGGTCTAGACACAGCAGCTGAGTGCAGGTCTAGACACAGCAGCTGAGTGCAGGTCTAGACACAGCAGGTGAGTGCAGGCCTAGACACAGCAGGTGAGTGCAGGTCTAGACACAGCAGGTGAGTGCAGGTCTAGACACAGCAGGTGAGTACAGGTCTAGACACAGCAGGTGAGTGCAGGTCTAGACACAGCAGGTGAGTACAGGTCTAGACACAGCAGGTGAGTGCAGGTCTAGACACAGCAGGTGAGTACAGGTCTAGACACAGCAGGTGAGTGCAGGTCTAGACACAGCAGGTGAGAACAGGTCTAGACACAGCAGGTGAGTACAGGTCTAGACACAGCAGGTGAGAACAGGTCTAGACACAGCAGGTGAGTACAGGTCTAGACACAGCAGCTGAGTACAGGTCTAGACACAGCAGGTGAGTACAGGTCTAGACACAGCAGCTGAGTGCAGGCCTAGACACAGCAGGTGAGTGCAGGTCTAGACACAGCAGGTGAGTGCAGGTCTAGACACAGCAGGTGAGTACAGGTCTAGACACAGCAGGTGAGTGCAGGTCTAGACACAGCAGGTGAGTACAGGTCTAGACACAGCAGGTGAGTGCAGGTCTAGACACAGCAGGTGAGTACAGGTCTAGACACAGCAGGTGAGTGCAGGTCTAGACACAGCAGGTGAGAACAGGTCTAGACACAGCAGGTGAGTACAGGTCTAGACACAGCAGGTGAGAACAGGTCTAGACACAGCAGGTGAGTACAGGTCTAGACACAGCAGGTGAGTGCAGGCCTAGACACAGCAGGTGAGTGCAGGTCTAGACACAGCATGTGAGTACAGGTCTAGACACAGCAGGTGAGTACAGGTCTAGACACAGCAGGTGAGTGCAGGTCTAGACACAGCAGGTGAGTGCAGGTCTAGACACAGCAGGTGAGTGCAGGTCTAGACACAGCAGGTGAGTACAGGTCTAGACACAGCAGGTGAGTACAGGTCTAGACACAGCAGGTGAGTGCAGGTCTAGACACAGCAGGTGAGTGCAGGTCTAGACACAGCAGGTGAGTACAGGTCTAGACACAGCAGGTGAGTACAGGTCTAGACACAGCAGGTGAGTGCAGGTCTAGACACAGCAGGTGAGTGCAGGTCTAGACACAGCAGGTGAGTACAGGTCTAGACACAGCAGGTGAGAACAGGTCTAGACACAGCAGGTGAGTACAGGTCTAGACACAGCAGGTGAGTGCAGGTCTAGACACAGCAGGTGAGTACAGGTCTAGACACAGCAGGTGAGTACAGGTCTAGACACAGCAGGTGAGTACAGGTCTAGACACAGCAGGTGAGTGCAGGTCTAGACACAGCAGGTGAGTACAGGTCTAGACACAGCAGGTGAGTGCAGGTCTAGACACAGCAGGTGAGTACAGGTCTAGACACAGCAGGTGAGTGCAGGCCTAGACACAGCAGGTGAGTGCAGGTCTAGACACAGCAGGTGAGTGCAGGTCTAGACACAGCAGGTGAGTGCAGGTCTAGACACAGCAGGTGAGTGCAGGTCTAGACACAGCAGGTGAGTGCAGGTCTAGACACAGCAGGTGAGTACAGGTCTAGACACAGCAGGTGAGTACAGGTCTAGACACAGCAGGTGAGTGCAGGTCTAGACACAGCAGGTGAGTACAGGTCTAGACACAGCAGGTGAGTACAGGTCTAGACACAGCAGGTGAGTACAGGTCTAGACACAGCAGGTGAGTACAGGTCTAGACACAGCAGGTGAGTACAGGTCTAGACACAGCAGGTGAGTACAGGTCTAGACACAGCAGGTGAGTACAGGTCTAGACACAGCAGGTGAGTACAGGTCTAGACACAGCAGGTGAGTGCAGGCCTAGACACAGCAGGTGAGTGCAGGTCTAGACACAGCAGGTGAGTGCAGGTCTAGACACAGCAGGTGAGTGCAGGTCTAGACACAGCAGGTTAGTGCAGGTCTAGACACAGCAGGTGAGTGCAGGTCTAGACACAGCAGGTGAGTACAGGTCTAGACACAGCAGGTGAGTACAGGTCTAGACACAGCAGGTGAGTGCAGGCCTAGACACAGCAGCTGAGTGCAGGTCTAGACACAGCAGGTGAGTACAGGTCTAGACACAGCAGGTGAGTACAGGTCTAGACACAGCAGGTGAGTGCAGGTCTAGACACAGCAGGTGAGTACAGGTCTAGACACAGCAGGTGAGTACAGGTCTAGACACAGCAGGTGAGTACAGGTCTAGACACAGCAGGTGAGTACAGGTCTAGACACAGCAGGTGAGTGCAGGTCTAGACACAGCAGGTGAGTACAGGTCTAGACACAGCAGGTGAGTACAGGTCTAGACACAGCAGGTGAGTACAGGTCTAGACACAGCAGGTGAGTACAGGTCTAGACACAGCAGGTGAGTACAGGTCTAGACACAGCAGGTGAGTACAAAGGCGTTTTGAATTTTTTGGGGAGTATCTTCATCCAACGGTTGCATGTTTTAGAATTATTTTTAAAACCTTTTAACAATTTTTATGACAGCTGCTAATTGGTCCACACTTTACTTAATCACCAACCATCCCTTCTCCACATCCAACCCTCCTCATCTAGCTGTTGATGGGTCATGATTAGGGGTATTGTATTAGAGATAGACAAAATGTGTGTTTAGGATATAGAGACAGACAGACAGACAGACAGACAGACAGACAGACAGACAGACAGACAGACAGACAGACAGACAGTCAGACAGACAGACAGACAGACAGTCAGACAGACAGACAGACAGACAGACAGACAAGGGGGGCAGGGAGGTAGTAAACACCTCCAGCTAAATAAATATATAAAAGTAAGTTTGATGGAATCTCCCCTGACACATCTTTCATCATCTTTATCTCACAAATAACAAGTACTGGAGGAAAGAGGAGATGGTGGACGGTGAGCAGAGGGATGAAAAGAGGTATGTCTTTATTTTATTTCACCTTTATTTAACCAGGTAGGCCAGCTGAGAACAAGTTCTCATTTACAACTGCGACCTGGCCAAGATAAAGCAAAGCAGTGCGACAAAAACAACAACACAGAATTACACATGGAGTAAAACAAACGTACAGTCAATTAAACAATAAAAAAATCTATATACAGTGTGTGCAAATGTAGTAAGATTAGGGAGGTAAGACAATAAATAGGCCATAGTTGCCAAATAATTACAATTTAGCATAATTACAATAATTACAATTCTACTTGATGTGCAAGTAGACATACTGGGGTGCAAAAGAGCAAAAATAAATAACAATGTCGGGATGAGGTAGTTGGGTGGGCTATTTACAGACAGACTGTGTACAGCTGCAGCGATCGGTAAGCTGCTCTGACAGCTGACGCTTAAAGTTAGTGAGCGAGATTTAAGTCTCCAGCTTGAGTGATTTCTGCAATTAGTTCCAGTCATTGGCAGCAGTGAACTGGAAGGAAAGGTGGTCAAAGGAGGAATTGGCTTTGGGGATGACGAGTGAAATATACCTGCTGGAGTGCGTGCTACAGGTGGGTGTTGCTATGGTGACCAGTGAGCTGAGATAAGGTGGAGCTATACCTAGCAAAGACTTATAGATGACCTGGAGCCAGTGGGTTTGGTGACGAATATGGAGCGAGGGCCAGCCAACGAGAGCATAGATGTCGCAGTGGTGGGTAGTATATGGGGCTTTGGTGACAAAACGGATGGCACTGTGATGGACTGCATCCAATTTGCTGAGTAGAATGTTGGAGGCTATTTTGTAAATGACATCGCCGAAGTCAAGGATCAGTAGGATGGTGACTTTTATGGGGATAAGTTTGGCAGCATGAGTGAAGGAGGCTTTGTTGCGAAATAGGAAGCCGGTTCTAGATTTAACTTTGGATTGGAGATGCTTAATGTGAGTCTGGAAGGAGAGTTTACAGTCTAGCCAGACACCTCGGTATTTGTAGTTGTTCGCAAATTCTAAGTCAGAATCGTCCAGAGTAGTGATGCTAGTCGGGCAGGCGGGTGAAGGCAGCGATTGGTTGAAGAGCATTCATTTCATTTTACTAGCATTTAAGAGCAGTTGGAGGCCACGGAGAAGGAGTGGGAGAAGTAGTTGGTGAAGTAGTTGATGAACCAGGCGACTGCCTCGCTGAACCAGGCTAGGCAGTCATTTGAGAAACCAAGGCTGTTGAGTCTGCCGATATG
This sequence comes from Salvelinus fontinalis, assembly GCF_029448725.1. Classification (NCBI taxonomy): domain Eukaryota; kingdom Metazoa; phylum Chordata; class Actinopteri; order Salmoniformes; family Salmonidae; genus Salvelinus; species Salvelinus fontinalis. The sequence goes on from NC_074687.1 coordinate 26,803,406, forward strand.
AATGCTGTGATGGACAGAGTCGAAAGCCTTGGTATGGAGGTATGGAGAGGAGGAGAGGGAGAAGAAAAGAAAAGAAAGAAAGAAAGAGACGTAAAGATTGAGTGAGAACAACCTTGAAAATTTGGTCCATCAGAAGCATGAAATTACAGGAGTAGAGAGAGCAGAGAAAAGTCCGAGGTCTATTCTCTTATAAATGGAGTCCTTCCAGACTGGTTTGTTGATTTACAGTACAAATATTGGATTGACTAGAGGAGAGCCACTGATATAACTGTGTCTGTAAATAAATGTAACAGCAGTGGAATCAAACCCATAATTTGGTAACTGGTGGGTTTCCAACAGACTCATGCTGTGACCTGAAAAATATTATGCAAATCTCTCTCTCTCCCCCTCTCTCTGTACATGCCCCACATCACTATATATTTCGTTTTTTCTCTTGATCTCACTTTCTCCATATTCCTTCCCTTTCATTATTGTCTTCCCTCTCCTATTTCTTCAATGTATTAGTGATGATGCCTCCATCTGTAGCTAAGGAGATAAAGCTTCCATGTCTTTCAGATTCCCTACTCAGCAGTGCACCACCCCAACACACACAAACACACACACACACAAACACACACTCACACAAACACACACACAAACACACACTCACACACATTTCTCCACAATCCACAACTCCTCCTCACACCTCATCACCAACCCCATCTCTCATCCCTCTCTCACTCCCATCCCCATCTCTCATCCCTCTCTCTCTCCCATCCCCATCTCTCATCCCTCTCTCACTCCCATCCCCATCTCTCATCCCTCTCTCACTCCCATCCCCATCTCTCATCCCTCTCTCTCTCCCATCCCCATATCTCATCCCTCTCTCTCTTCAATCCCCATCTCTCATCCCTCTCTCACTCCCATCCCCATCTCTCATCCCTCTCTCACTCCCATCCCCATCTCTCATCCCTCTCTCACTCCCATCCCCATCTCTCATCCCTCTCTCTCTCCCATCCCCATATCTCATCCCTCTCTCTCTTCAATCCCCATCTCTCATCCCTCTCTCACTCCCATCCCCATCTCTCATCCCTCTCTCTCTCCCATCCCCATCTCTCATCCCTCTCTCACTCCCATCCCCATCTCTCATCCCTCTCTCTCTCCCATCCCCATCTCTCATCCCTCTCTCTCTCCCATCCCCATCTCTCATCCCTCTCTCTCTCCCATCCCCATCTCTCATCCCCCTCTCTCTCCCATCCCCATCTCTCATCCCTCTCTCTCTCCCATCCCCATCTCTCATCCCTCTCTCTCCCATCCCCATCTCTCATCCCTCTCTCTCTCCCACTGTCATTAACCATCACTCATGTCTCTCTCTCTCCCACTGTCATTAACCATCCCTCATGTCTCTCTCTCTCCCACTGTAATTAACGATCCCTCACGTTTCTCTCTCTCCCACTGTCATTAACCATCCCTCATGTCTCTCTCTCTCCCTCTGTCATTAACCATCCCTCATGTCTCTCTCTCTCCCACTGTCATTAACCATCCCTCATGTCTCTCTCTCTCCCACTGTCATTAACCATCCCTCATGTCTCTCTCTCTCCCTCTGTCATTAACCATCCCTCATGTCTCTCTCTCTCCCTCTGTCATTAACCATCCCTCATGTCTCTCTCTCCCACTGTCATTAACCATCCCTCATGTCTCTCTCCCCCTCTGTCATTAACCATCCCTCATGTCTCTCTATCCCACTGTCATTAACCATCCCTCATGTCTCTCTCTCCCACTGTCATTAACCATCCCTCATGTCTCTCTCTCTCCCTCTGTCATTAACCATCCCTCATGTCTCTCTCTCTCCCTCTGTCATTAACCATCCCTCATGTCTCTCTCCCACTGTCATTAACCATCCCTCATGTCTCTCTCTCCTACTGTCATTAACCATCCCTCATGTCTCTCTCCCACTGTCATTAACCATCCCTCATGTCTCTCTCTCTCCCTCTGTCATTAACCATCCCTCATGTCTCTCTCTCTCCCTCTGTCATTAACCATCCCTCATGTCTCTCTCTCTCCTACTGTCATTAACCATCCCTCATGTCTCTCTCCCTCCTACTGTCATTAACCATCGCTCATGTCTCTCTCTCCTACTGTCATTAACCATCCCTCATGTCTCTCTCTCCTACTGTCATTAACCATCCCTCATGTCTCTCCCTCCTACTGTCATTAACCATCCCTCATGTCTCTCTCTCTCCCTCTGTCATTAACCATCCCTCATGTCTCTCTCTCTCCCTCTGTCATTAACCATCCCTCATGTCTCTCTCTCCTACTGTCATTAACCATCCCTCATGTCTCTCTCCCTCCTACTGTCATTAACCATCGCTCATGTCTCTCTTTCCTACTGTCATTAACCATCCCTCATGTCTCTCTCTCCCACTGTCATTAACCATCCCTCATGTCTCTCTCTCTCCTACTGTCATTAACCATCCCTCATGTCTCTCTCTCCCCCACTGTCATTAACCATCCCTCATGTCTCTCTCTCTCCCACTGTCATTAACCATCCCTCATGTCTCTCTCTCTCCCTCTGTCATTAACCATCCCTCATGTCTCTCTCCTACTGTCATTAACCATCCCTCATGTCTCTCTCCCACTGTCATTAACCATCCCTCATGTCTCTCTCTCTCCTACTGTCATTAACCATCCCTCATGTCTCTCTCCCACTGTCATTAACCATCCCTCATGTCTCTCTCTCTCCTACTGTCATTAACCATCGCTCATGTCTCTCTCCCACTGTCATTAACCATCCCTCATGTCTCTCTCCCACTGTCATTAACCATCCCTCATGTCTCTCTCTCTCCTACTGTCATTAACCATCCCTCATGTCTCTCTCCCACTGTCATTAACCATCCCTCATGTCTCTCTCTCTCCTACTGTCATTAACCATCCCTCATGTCTCTCTCTCTCCCACTGTCATTAACCATCCCTCATGTCTCTCTCTCTCCTACTGTCATTAACCATCCCTCATGTCTCTCTCTCTCCCACTGTCATTAACCATCCCTCATGTCTCTCTCTACTACTGTCATTAACCATCCCTCATGTCTCTCTCCCACTGTCATTAACCATCCCTCATGTCTCTCTCTCTCCTACTGTCATTAACCATCCCTCATGTCTCTCTCCCACTGTCATTAACCATCCCTCATGTCTCTCTCTCTCCTACTGTCATTAACCATCCCTCATGTCTCTCTCTCTCCCACTGTCATTAACCATCCCTCATGTCTCTCTCTCTCCTACTGTCATTAACCATCCCTCATGTCTCTCTCTCTCCCTCTGTCATTAACCATCCCTCATGTCTCTCTCCCACTGTCATTAACCATCCCTCATGTCTCTCTCTCTCCCACTGTCATTAACCATCCCTCATGTCTCTCTCTCTCCCACTGTCATTAACCATCCCTCATGTCTCTCTCTCCCACGGTCATTAACCATCCCTCATGTTTCTCTATCTCCCACTGTCATTAACCATCCCTCATGTCTCTCTCTCTCCCTCTGTCATTAACCATCCCTCATGTCTCTCTCCTACTGTCATTAACCATCCCTCATGTGTCTCTCTCTCCATCTGTCATTAACCATCCCTCATGTCTCTCTCTCTCCCTCTGTCATTAACCATCCCTCATGTCTCTCTCTCCCTCTGTCATTAACCATCCCTTATGTCTCTCTCTCTCCCACTGTCATTAACCATCCCTCATGTCTCTCTCTCTCCCTCTGTCATTAACCATCCCTCATGTCTCTCTCTCTCCCTCTGTCATTAACCATCCCTCATGTCTCTCTATCTCCCGCCGTCATTAACCATCCCTTATGTCTCTCTCTCTCCCTCTGTCATTAACCATCCCTCATGTCTCTCTCTCTCCCTCTGTCATTAACAATCCCTCATTTCTCTCTCTCCCTCTGTCATTAACCATCCCTCATGTCTCTCTCTCTCCCTCTGTCATTAACCATCCCTCATGTCTCTCTCTCTCCCTCTGTCATTAACCATCCCTCATGTCTCTCTCTCTCCCTCTGTCATTAACCATCCCTCACGTTTCTCTCTCTCCTACTGTCATTAACCATCCCTCATGTCTCTCTCTCTCCCTCTGTCATTAACCATCCCTCATGTCTCTCTCTCTCCCACTGTCATTAACGATCCCTCACGTTTCTCTCTCTCCTACTGTCATTAACCATCCCTCATGTCTCTCTCTCTCCCTCTGTCATTAACCATCCCTCATGTCTCTCTCTCTCCCGCTGTCATTAACCATCCCTCATGTCTCTCTCTCTCCCACTGTCATTAACCATCCCTCATGTCTCTCTCTCTCCCGCTGTCATTAACCATCCCTCATGTCTCTCTCTCTCCCGCTGTCATTAACCATCCCTCATCCCACTCTCTCCTACTGTCATTAACCATCCCTCATGTCTCTCTCTCTCCCACTTTCATTAACCATCCCTCATGTCTCTCTCTCTCCCGCTGTCATTAACCATCCCTCATGTCTCTCTCTCTCCCACTGTCATTAACCATCCCTCATGTCTCTCTCTCTCCCACTGTCATTAACCATCCCTCATGTCTCTCTCTCTCCTACTGTCATTAACAATCCCTCATGTCTCTCTCTCTCCCACTGTAATTAACCATCCCTCATGTCTCTCTCTCTCCCGCTGTCATTAACCATCCCTCATGTCTCTCTCTCTCCCACTGTCATTAACCATCCCTCATGTCTCTCTCTCTCCCACTGTCATTAACCATCCCTCATGTCTCTCTCTCTCCTACTGTCATTAACCATCCCTCATGTCTCTCTCTCTCCTACTGTCATTAACCATCCCTCATGTCTCTCTCTCTCCCTCTGTCATTAACCATCCCTCATGTTTCTCTCTCTCCCACTGTCATTAACCATCCCTCATGTCTCTCTCTCTCCCACTGTCATTAACCATCCCTCATGTCTCTCTCTCTCCTACTGTCATTAACCATCCCTCATGTCTCTCTCTCTCCCACTGTCATTAACCATCCCTCATGTCTCTCTCTCTCCCTCTGTCATTAACCATCCCTCATGTTTCTCTCTCTCCCACTGTCATTAACCATCCCTCACGTCTCTCTCTCTCCTACTGTCATTAACCATCCCTCATGTCTCTCTCTCTCCCACTGTCCTTAACCATCCCTCATGTCTCTCTCTCTCCCTCTGTCATTAACCATCCCTCATGTCTCTCTCTCTCCCACTGTCATTAACCATCCCTCATGTCTCTCTCTCTCCCACTGTCATTAACCATCCCTCATGTCTCTCTCTCTCCCTCTGTCATTAACCATCCCTCATGTCTCTCTCTCTCCCGCTGTCATTAACCATCCCTCATGTCTCTCTCTCTCCCACTGTCATTAACCATCCCTCATCCCACTCTCTCCCACTGTCATTAACCATCCCTCATGTCTCTCTCTCTCCTACTGTCATTAACCATCCCTCATGTCTCTCTCTCTCCCACTGTCATTAACCATCCCTCATGTCTCTCTCTCTCCCTCTGTCATTAACCATCCCTCATGTTTCTCTCTCTCCCACTGTCATTAACCATCCCTCACGTCTCTCTCTCTCCTACTGTCATTAACCATCCCTCATGTCTCTCTCTCTCCCACTGTCCTTAACCATCCCTCATGTCTCTCTCTCCCCCTCTGTCATTAACCATCCCTCATGTCTCTCTCTCTCCCACTGTCATTAACCATCCCTCATGTCTCTCTCTCTCCCACTGTCATTAACCATCCCTCATGTCTCTCTCTCTCCCTCTGTCATTAACCATCCCTCATGTCTCTCTCTCTCCCGCTGTCATTAACCATCCCTCATGTCTCTCTCTCTCCCATTGTCATTAACCATTCCTCATCCCACTCTCTCCTACTGTCATTAACCATCCCTCATGTCTCTCTCTCTCCTACTGTCATTAACCATCCCTCATGTCTCTCTCTCTCCCACTGTCATTAACCATCCCTCATGTCTCTCTCTCTCCCGCTGTCATTAACCATCCCTCATGTCTCTCTCTCCCACTGTCATTAACCATCCCTCATGTCTCTCTCTCTCCTACTGTCATTAACCATCCCTCATGTCTCTCTCTCTCCCACTGTCATTAACCATCCCTCATGTCTCTCTCTCTCCCACTGTCATTAACCATCCCTCATGTCTCTCTCTCTCCCGCTGTCATTAACCATCCCTCATGTCTCTCTCTCTCCCACTGTCATTAACCATCCCTCATGTCTCTCTCTCTCCCTCTGTCATTAACCATCCCTCATGTCTCTCTCTCTCCCACTGTAATTAACCATCCCTCATGTTTCTCTCTCTCCCACTGTCATTAACCATCCCTCATGTCTCTCTCTCTCCCACTGTCATTAACCATCCCTCATGTCTCTCTCTCTCCCACTGTCATTAACCATCCCTCATGTCTCTCTCTCTCCCGCTGTCATTAACCATCCCTCATGTCTCTCTCTCTCCCACTGTCATTAACCATCCCTCATGTCTCTCTCTCTCCCTCTGTCATTAACCATCCCTCATGTTTCTCTCTCTCCCACTGTCATTAACCATCCCTCATGTCTCTCTCTCTCCCTCTGTCATTAACCATCCCTCATGTCTCTCTCCCACTGTCATTAACCATCCCTCATGTCTCTCTCTCTCCTACTGTCATTAACCATCCCTCATGTCTCTCTCCCACTGTCATTAACCATCCCTCATGTCTCTCTCTCTCCTACTGTCATTAACCATCGCTCATGTCTCTCTCCCACTGTCATTAACCATCCCTCATGTCTCTCTCCCACTGTCATTAACCATCCCTCATGTCTCTCTCTCTCCTACTGTCATTAACCATCCCTCATGTCTCTCTCCCACTGTCATTAACCATCCCTCATGTCTCTCTCTCTCCTACTGTCATTAACCATCCCTCATGTCTCTCTCTCTCCTACTGTCATTAACCATCCCTCATGTCTCTCTCTCTCCCACTGTCATTAACCATCCCTCATGTCTCTCTCTACTACTGTCATTAACCATTCCTCATGTCTCTCTCCCACTGTCATTAACCATCCCTCATGTCTCTCTCTCTCCTACTGTCATTAACCATCCCTCATGTCTCTCTCCCACTGTCATTAACCATCCCTCATGTCTCTCTCTCTCCTACTGTCATTAACCATCCCTCATGTCTCTCTCCCACTGTCATTAACCATCCCTCATGTCTCTCTCTCTCCTACTGTCATTAACCATCCCTCATGTCTCTCTCTCTCCCTCTGTCATTAACCATCCCTCATGTCTCTCTCCCACTGTCATTAACCATCCCTCATGTCTCTCTCTCTCCCACTGTCATTAACCATCCCTCATGTCTCTCTCTCTCCCACTGTCATTAACCATCCCTCATGTCTCTCTCTCCCATGGTCATTAACCATCCCTCATGTTTCTCTATCTCCCACTGTCATTAACCATCCCTCATGTCTCTCTCTCTCCCTCTGTCATTAACCATCCCTCATGTCTCTCTCCTACTGTCATTAACCATCCCTCATGTGTCTCTCTCTCCATCTGTCATTAACCATCCCTCATGTCTCTCTCTCTCCCTCTGTCATTAACCATCCCTCATGTCTCTCTCTCCCTCTGTCATTAACCATCCCTTATGTCTCTCTCTCTCCCACTGTCATTAACCATCCCTCATGTCTCTCTCTCTCCCTCTGTCATTAACCATCCCTCATGTCTCTCTATCTCCCGCCGTCATTAACCATCCCTCATGTCTCTCTCTCTCCCTCTGTCATTAACCATCCCTCATGTCTCTCTCTCTCCCTCTGTCATTAACAATCCCTCATTTCTCTCTCTCCCTCTGTCATTAACCATCCCTCATGTCTCTCTCTCTCCCTCTGTCATTAACCATCCCTCATGTCTCTCTCCCTCCTACTGTCATTAACCATCCCTCATGTCTCTCTCCCTCCTACTGTCATTAACCATCCCTCATGTCTCTCTCTCTCCCTCTGTCATTAACCATCCCTCATGTCTCTCTCTCTCCCTCTGTCATTAACCATCCCTCACGTTTCTCTCTCTCCTACTGTCATTAACCATCCCTCATGTCTCTCTCTCTCCCTCTGTCATTAACCATCCCTCATGTCTCTCTCTCTCCCACTGTCATTAACGATCCCTCACGTTTCTCTCTCTCCTACTGTCATTAACCATCCCTCATGTCTCTCTCTCTCCCTCTGTCATTAACCATCCCTCACGTTTCTCTCTCTCCTACTGTCATTAACCATCCCTCATGTCTCTCTCTCTCCCACTGTCATTAACCATCCCTCATGTCTCTCTCTCTCCCACTGTCATTAACCATCCCTCATGTCTCTCTCTCTCCTACTGTCATTAACAATCCCTCATGTCTCTCTCTCTCCCACTGTCATTAACCATCCCTCATGTCTCTCTCTCTCCCGCTGTCATTAACCATCCCTCATGTCTCTCTCTCTCCCACTGTCATTAACCATCCCTCATGTCTCTCTCTCTCCCACTGTCATTTACCATCCCTCATGTCTCTCTCTCTCCCACTGTCATTAACCATCCCTCATGTCTCTCTCTCCCACTGTCATTAACCATCCCTCATGTTTCTCTCTCTCCCACTGTCATTAACCATCCCTCATGTCTCTCTCTCTCCTACTGTCATTAACCATCCCTCATGTCTCTCTCTCTCCTACTGTCATTAACCATCCCTCATGTCTCTCTCTCTCCCTCTGTCATTAACCATCCCTCATGTTTCTCTCTCTCCCACTGTCATTAACCATCCCTCATGTCTCTCTCTCTCCCACTGTCATTAACCATCCCTCATGTCTCTCTCTCTCCTACTGTCATTAACTATCCCTCATGTCTCTCTCTCTCCCACTGTCATTAACCATCCCTCATGTCTCTCTCTCTCCCTCTGTCATTAACCATCCCTCATGTTTCTCTCTCTCCCACTGTCATTAACCATCCCTCACGTCTCTCTCTCTCCTACTGTCATTAACCATCCCTCATGTCTCTCTCTCCCACTGTCATTAACCATCCCTCATGTCTCTCTCTCTCCTACTGTCATTAACCATCCCTCATGTCTCTCTCTCTCCCACTGTCATTAACCATCCCTCATGTCTCTCTCTCTCCCTCTGTCATTAACCATCCCTCATGTTTCTCTCTCTCCCACTGTCATTAACCATCCCTCACGTCTCTCTCTCTCCTACTGTCATTAACCATCCCTCATGTCTCTCTCTCTCCCACTGTCCTTAACCATCCCTCACGTCTCTCTCTCCCCCTCTGTCATTAACCATCCCTCATGTCTCTCTCTCTCCCACTGTCATTAACCATCCCTCATGTCTCTCTCTCTCCCACTGTCATTAACCATCCCTCATGTCTCTCTCTCTCCCTCTGTCATTAACAATCCCTCATGTCTCTCTCTCTCCCGCTGTCATTAACCATCCCTCATGTCTCTCTCTCTCCCACTGTCATTAACCATTCCTCATCCCACTCTCTCCTACTGTCATTAACCATCCCTCATGTCTCTCTCTCTCCTACTGTCATTAACCATCCCTCATGTCTCTCTCTCTCCCACTGTCATTAACCATCCCTCATGTCTCTCTCTCTCCCGCTGTCATTAACCATCCCTCATGTCTCTCTCTCTCCCACTGTCATTAACCATCCCTCATGTCTCTCTCTCTCCTACTGTCATTAACCATCCCTCATGTCTCTCTCTCTCCCACTGTCATTAACCATCCCTCATGTCTCTCTCTCTCCCACTGTCATTAACCATCCCTCATGTCTCTCTCTCTCCCGCTGTCATTAACCATCCCTCATGTCTCTCTCTCTCCCACTGTCATTAACCATCCCTCATGTCTCTCTCTCTCCCTCTGTCATTAACCATCCCTCATGTCTCTCTCTCTCCCACTGTCATTAACCATCCCTCATGTTTCTCTCTCTCCCACTGTCATTAACCATCCCTCATGTCTCTCTCTCTCCCGCTGTCATTAACCATCCCTCATGTCTCTCTCTCTCCCACTGTCATTAACCATCCCTCATGTCTCTCTCTCTCCCTCTGTCATTAACCATCCCTCATGTTTCTCTCTCTCCCACTGTCATTAACCATCCCTCATGTCTCTCTCTCTCCCTCTGTCATTAACCATTCCTTATGTCTCTCTCCCACTGTCATTAACCATCCCTCATGTCTCTCTCTCCCTCTGTCATTAACCATCCCTCATGTCTCTCTCTCTCCCACTGTCATTAACCATCCCTCATGTCTCTCTCTCTCCCACTGTCATTAACCATCCCTCATGTTTCTCTCTCTCCTAATGTCATTAACCATCCCTCATGTCTCTCTCTCCCTCTGTCATTAACCATCCCTCATGTCTCTCTCCTACTGTCAATAACCATCCCTCATGTCTCTCTCTCTCCCACTGTCATTAACCATCCCTCATGTCTCTCTCTCTCCCACTGTCATTAACCATCCCTCATGTCTCTCTCTCTCCCACTGTCATTAACCATTCCTTATGTCTCTCTCCCCCTCTGTCATTAACCATCCCTCATGTCTCTCTCTCTCCCACTGTCATTAACCATCCCTCATGTCTCTCTCTCCCTCTGTCATTAACCATCCCTCATGTCTCTCTCTCTCCCACTGTCATTAACCATCCCTCATGTTTCTCTCTCTCCTAATGTCATTAACCATCCCTCATGTCTCTCTCACTCCCTCTGTCATTAACCATCCCTCATGTCTCTCTCTCTCCTACTGTCATTAACCTACCCTCATGTCTCTCTCTCTCCCTCTGTCATTAACCATCCCTCATGTCTCTCTCTCTCCCACTGTCATTAACCATCCCTCATGTCTCTCTCTCTCCCTCTGTCATTAACCATCCCTCATGTCTCTCTCTCTCCCACTGTCATTAACCATCCCTCATGTCTCTCTCTCTCCTACTGTCATTAACCATCCCTCATGTCTCTCTCTCCCACTGTCATTAACCATCCCTCATGTCTCTCTCTCTCCCACTGTCATTAACCATCCCTCATGTTTCTCTCTCTCCTAATGTCATTAACCATCCCTCATGTCTCTCTCTCCCTCTGTCATTAACCATCCCTTATGTCTCTCTCCTACTGTCAATAACCATCCCTCATGTCTCTCTCTCTCCCACTGTCATTAACCATCCCTCATGTCTCTCTCTCTCCCACTGTCATTAACCATTCCTTATGTCTCTCTCCCCCTCTGTCATTAACCATCCCTCATGTCTCTCTCTCTCCCACTGTCATTAACCATCCCTCATGTCTCTCTCTCCCTCTGTCATTAACCATCCCTCATGTCTCTCTCTCTCCCACTGTCATTAACCATCCCTCATGTTTCTCTCTCTCCTAATGTCATTAACCATCCCTCATGTCTCTCTCACTCCCTCTGTCATTAACCATCCCTCATGTCTCTCTCTCTCCTACTGTCATTAACCATCCCTCATGTCTCTCTCTCTCCCTCTGTCATTAACCATCCCTCATGTCTCTCTCTCTCCCACTGTCATTAACCATCCCTCATGTCTCTCTCTCCCTCTATCATTAACCATCCCTCATGTCTCTCTCTCTCCCACTGTCATTAACCATCCCTCATGTCTCTCTCTCTCCTACTGTCATTAACCATCCCTCATGTCTCTCTCTCCCACTGTCATTAACCATCCCTCATGTCTCTCTCTCTCCTACTGTCATTAACCATCCCTCATGTCTCTCTCTCCCACTGTCATTAACCATCCCTCATGTCTCTCTTTCTCCCACTGTCATTAACGATCCCTCACGTTTCTCTCTCTCCCACTGTCATTAACCATCCCTCATGTCTCTCTCCCACTGTCATTAACCATCCCTCATGTTTCTCTCTCTCCTAATGTCATTAACCATCCCTCATGTCTCTCTATCCCTCTGTCATTAACCATCCCTCATGTCTCTCTCTCTCCTACTGTCATTAACCATCCCTCATGTCTCTCTATCTCCTACTGTCATTAACCATCGCTCATGTCTCTCTCTCTCCCACTGTCATTAACCATCCCTCATGTTTCTCTCTCTCCCACTGTCATTAACCATCCCTCATGTCTCTCTCTCTCCTACTGTCATTAACCATCCCTCATGTCTCTCTCTCTCTTACTGTCATTAACCATCGCTCATGTCTCTCTCTCTCCCACTGTCATTAACCATCCCTCATGTTTCTCTCTCTCCCACTGTCATTAACCATCCCTCATGTCTCTCTCTCTCCCACTGTCATTAACCATCCCTCATGTCTCTCTCTCTCCCACTGTCATTGACCATCCCTCATGTTTCTCTCTCTCCTAATGTCATTAACCATCCCTCATGTCTCTCTCTCTCCTACTGTCATTAACCATCCATCATGTCTCTCTCTCTCCCACTGTCATTAACCATCCCTCATGTCTCTCTCTCTCCCTCTGTCATTAACCATCCCTCATGTCTCTCTATCTCCCGCCGTCATTAACCATCCCTCATGTCTCTCTCTCTCCCTCTGTCATTAACCATCCCTCATGACTCTCTCTCTCCCTCTGTCATTAACCATCCCTCATGTCTCTCTCTCTCCCTCTGTCATTAACCATCCCTCATGTCTCTCTCTCTCCCTCTGTCATTAACCATCCCTCATGTCTCTCTCCCTCCTACTGTCATTAACCATCCCTCATGTCTCTCTCCCTCCTACTGTCATTAACCATCCCTCATGTCTCTCTCTCTCCCTCTGTCATTAACCATCCCTCATGTCTCTCTCTCTCCCTCTGTCATTAACCATCCCTCACGTTTCTCTCTCTCCTACTGTCATTAACCATCCCTCATGTCTCTCTCTCTCCCTCTGTCATTAACCATCCCTCATGTCTCTCTCTCTCCCACTGTCATGAACGATCCCTCACGTTTCTCTCTCTCCTACTGTCATTAACCATCCCTCATGTCTCTCTCTCTCCCTCTGTCATTAACCATCCCTCATGTCTCTCTCTCTCCCGCTGTCATTAACCATCCCTCATGTCTCTCTCTCTCCCACTGTCATTAACCATCCCTCATCCCACTCTCTCCTACTGTCATTAACCATCCCTCATGTCTCTCTCTCTCCCACTGTCATTAACCATCCCTCATGTCTCTCTCTCTCCCGCTGTCATTAACCATCCCTCATGTCTCTCTCTCTCCCACTGTCATTAACCATCCCTCATGTCTCTCTCTCTCCCACTGTCATTAACCATCCCTCATGTCTCTCTCTCTCCCACTGTCATTAACCATCCCTCATGTCTCTCTCTCTCCTACTGTCATTAACCATCCCTCATGTCTCTCTCTCTCCCACTGTCATTAACCATCCCTCATGTCTCTCTCTCTCCCGCTGTCATTAACCATCCCTCATGTCTCTCTCTCTCCCACTGTCATTAACCATCCCTCATGTCTCTCTCTCTCCCACTGTCATTAACCATCCCTCATGTCTCTCTCTCCCACTGTCATTAACCATCCCTCATGTTTCTCTCTCTCCCACTGTCATTAACCATCCCTCATGTCTCTCTCTCTCTCCTACTGTCATTAACCATCCCTCATGTCTCTCTCTCTCCTACTGTCATTAACCATCCCTCATGTCTCTCTCTCTCCCTCTGTCATTAACCATCCCTCATGTTTCTCTCTCTCCCACTGTCATTAACTATCCCTCATGTCTCTCTCTCTCCCACTGTCATTAACCATCCCTCATGTCTCTCTCTCTCCTACTGTCATTAACCATCCCTCATGTCTCTCTCTCTCCCACTGTCATTAACCATCCCTCATGTCTCTCTCTCTCCCTGTCATTAACCATCCCTCATATTTCTCTCTCTCCCACTGTCATTAACCATCCCTCACGTCTCTCTCTCTCCTTCTGTCATTAACCATCCCTCATGTCCCTCTCTCTCCCACTGTCATTAACCATCCCTCATGTCTCTCTCTCCCCCTCTGTCATTAACCATCCCTCATGTCTCTCTCTCTCCCACTGTCATTAACCATCCCTCATGTCTCTCTCTCTCCCACTGTCATTAACCATCCCTCATGTCTCTCTCTCTCCCACTGCCATTAACCATCCCTCATGTCTCTCTCTCTCCCGCTGTCATTAACCATCCCTCATGTCTCTCTCTCTCCCACTGTCATTAACCATCCCTCATCCCACTCTCTCCTAATGTCATTAACCATCCCTCATGTCTCTCTCTCTCCTACTGTCATTAACCATCCCTCATGTCTCTCTCTCTCCCACTGTCATTAACCATCCCTCATGTCTATCTCTCTCCCGCTGTCATTAACCATCCCTCATGTCTCTCTCTCTCCCACTTTCATTAACCATCCCTCATGTCTCTCTCTCTCCCTCTGTCATTAACCATCCCTCATGTCTCTCTCTCTCCCTCTGTCATTAACCATCCCTCATGTCTCTCTCTCTCCAACTGTCATTAACCATCCCTCATGTCTCTCTCTCTCCCGCTGTCATTAACCATCCCTCATGTCTCTCTCTCTCCCACTGTCATTAACCATCCCTCATGTCTCTCTCTCTCCCTCTGTCATTAACCATCCCTCATGTCTCTCTCTCTCCCACTGTCATTAACCATCCCTCATGTTTCTCTCTCTCCCACTGTCATTAACCATCCCTCATGTCTCTCTTTCTCCCACTGTCATTAACCATCCCTCATGTCTCTCTCTCTCCCTCTGTCATTAACCATCCCCTCATGTCTCTCTCTCTCCCTCTGTCATTAACCATCCCTCATGTCTCTCTCTCTCCCTCTGTCATTAACCATCCCTCATGTCTCTCTCTCTCCCTCTGTCATTAACCATCCCTCATGTCTCTCTCCCTCCTACTGTCATTAACCATCCCTCATGTCTCTCTCCCTCCTACTGTCATTAACCATCCCTCATGTCTCTCTCTCTCCCTCTGTCATTAACCATCCCTCATGTCTCTCTCTCTCCCTCTGTCATTAACCATCCCTCATGTCTCTCTCTCTCCCACTGTCATTAACCATCCCTCATCCCACTCTCTCCTACTGTCATTAACCATCCCTCATGTCTCTCTCTCTCCCACTGTCATTAACCATCCCTCATGTCTCTCTCTCTCCCGCTGTCATTAACCATCCCTCATGTCTCTCTCTCTCCCACTGTCATTAACCATCCCTCATGTCTCTCTCTCTCCCGCTGTCATTAACCATCCCTCATGTCTCTCTCTCTCCCACTGTCATTAACCATCCCTCATGTCTCTCTCTCTCCTACTGTCATTAACCATCCCTCATGTCTCTCTCTCTCCCACTGTCATTAACCATCCCTCATGTCTCTCTCTCTCCCGCTGTCATTAACCATCCCTCATGTCTCTCTCTCTCCCACTGTCATTAACCATCCCTCATGTCTCTCTCTCTCCCACTGTCATTAACCATCCCTCATGTCTCTCTCTCTCCCACTGTCATTAACCATCCCTCATGTCTCTCTATCCCTCTGTCATTAACCATCCCTCATGTCTCTCTCTCTCCTACTGTCATTAACCATCCCTCATGTCTCTCTATCTCCTACTGTCATTAACCATCGCTCATGTCTCTCTCTCTCCCACTGTCATTAACCATCCCTCATGTTTCTCTCTCTCCCACTGTCATTAACCATCCCTCATGTCTCTCTCTCTCCTACTGTCATTAACCATCCCTCATGTCTCTCTCTCTCTTACTGTCATTAACCATCGCTCATGTCTCTCTCTCTCCCACTGTCATTAACCATCCCTCATGTTTCTCTCTCTCCCACTGTCATTAACCATCCCTCATGTCTCTCTCTCTCCCACTGTCATTAACCATCCCTCATGTCTCTCTCTCTCCCACTGTCATTGACCATCCCTCATGTTTCTCTCTCTCCTAATGTCATTAACCATCCCTCATGTCTCTCTCTCTCCTACTGTCATTAACCATCCATCATGTCTCTCTCTCTCCCACTGTCATTAACCATCCCTCATGTCTCTCTCTCTCCCTCTGTCATTAACCATCCCTCATGTCTCTCTATCTCCCGCCGTCATTAACCATCCCTCATGTCTCTCTCTCTCCCTCTGTCATTAACCATCCCTCATGACTCTCTCTCTCCCTCTGTCATTAACCATCCCTCATGTCTCTCTCTCTCCCTCTGTCATTAACCATCCCTCATGTCTCTCTCTCTCCCTCTGTCATTAACCATCCCTCATGTCTCTCTCCCTCCTACTGTCATTAACCATCCCTCATGTCTCTCTCCCTCCTACTGTCATTAACCATCCCTCATGTCTCTCTCTCTCCCTCTGTCATTAACCATCCCTCATGTCTCTCTCTCTCCCTCTGTCATTAACCATCCCTCACGTTTCTCTCTCTCCTACTGTCATTAACCATCCCTCATGTCTCTCTCTCTCCCTCTGTCATTAACCATCCCTCATGTCTCTCTCTCTCCCACTGTCATGAACGATCCCTCACGTTTCTCTCTCTCCTACTGTCATTAACCATCCCTCATGTCTCTCTCTCTCCCTCTGTCATTAACCATCCCTCATGTCTCTCTCTCTCCCGCTGTCATTAACCATCCCTCATGTCTCTCTCTCTCCCACTGTCATTAACCATCCCTCATCCCACTCTCTCCTACTGTCATTAACCATCCCTCATGTCTCTCTCTCTCCCACTGTCATTAACCATCCCTCATGTCTCTCTCTCTCCCGCTGTCATTAACCATCCCTCATGTCTCTCTCTCTCCCACTGTCATTAACCATCCCTCATGTCTCTCTCTCTCCCACTGTCATTAACCATCCCTCATGTCTCTCTCTCTCCCACTGTCATTAACCATCCCTCATGTCTCTCTCTCTCCTACTGTCATTAACCATCCCTCATGTCTCTCTCTCTCCCACTGTCATTAACCATCCCTCATGTCTCTCTCTCTCCCGCTGTCATTAACCATCCCTCATGTCTCTCTCTCTCCCACTGTCATTAACCATCCCTCATGTCTCTCTCTCTCCCACTGTCATTAACCATCCCTCATGTCTCTCTCTCCCACTGTCATTAACCATCCCTCATGTTTCTCTCTCTCCCACTGTCATTAACCATCCCTCATGTCTCTCTCTCTCTCCTACTGTCATTAACCATCCCTCATGTCTCTCTCTCTCCTACTGTCATTAACCATCCCTCATGTCTCTCTCTCTCCCTCTGTCATTAACCATCCCTCATGTTTCTCTCTCTCCCACTGTCATTAACTATCCCTCATGTCTCTCTCTCTCCCACTGTCATTAACCATCCCTCATGTCTCTCTCTCTCCTACTGTCATTAACCATCCCTCATGTCTCTCTCTCTCCCACTGTCATTAACCATCCCTCATGTCTCTCTCTCTCCCTGTCATTAACCATCCCTCATATTTCTCTCTCTCCCACTGTCATTAACCATCCCTCACGTCTCTCTCTCTCCTTCTGTCATTAACCATCCCTCATGTCCCTCTCTCTCCCACTGTCATTAACCATCCCTCATGTCTCTCTCTCCCCCTCTGTCATTAACCATCCCTCATGTCTCTCTCTCTCCCACTGTCATTAACCATCCCTCATGTCTCTCTCTCTCCCACTGTCATTAACCATCCCTCATGTCTCTCTCTCTCCCACTGTCATTAACCATCCCTCATGTCTCTCTCTCTCCCGCTGTCATTAACCATCCCTCATGTCTCTCTCTCTCCCACTGTCATTAACCATCCCTCATCCCACTCTCTCCTAATGTCATTAACCATCCCTCATGTCTCTCTCTCTCCTACTGTCATTAACCATCCCTCATGTCTCTCTCTCTCCCACTGTCATTAACCATCCCTCATGTCTATCTCTCTCCCGCTGTCATTAACCATCCCTCATGTCTCTCTCTCTCCCACTTTCATTAACCATCCCTCATGTCTCTCTCTCTCCCTCTGTCATTAACCATCCCTCATGTCTCTCTCTCTCCCTCTGTCATTAACCATCCCTCATGTCTCTCTCTCTCCAACTGTCATTAACCATCCCTCATGTCTCTCTCTCTCCCGCTGTCATTAACCATCCCTCATGTCTCTCTCTCTCCCACTGTCATTAACCATCCCTCATGTCTCTCTCTCTCCCTCTGTCATTAACCATCCCTCATGTCTCTCTCTCTCCCACTGTCATTAACCATCCCTCATGTTTCTCTCTCTCCCACTGTCATTAACCATCCCTCATGTCTCTCTTTCTCCCACTGTCATTAACCATCCCTCATGTCTCTCTCTCTCCCTCTGTCATTAACCATCCCCTCATGTCTCTCTCTCTCCCTCTGTCATTAACCATCCCTCATGTCTCTCTCTCTCCCTCTGTCATTAACCATCCCTCATGTCTCTCTCTCTCCCTCTGTCATTAACCATCCCTCATGTCTCTCTCCCTCCTACTGTCATTAACCATCCCTCATGTCTCTCTCCCTCCTACTGTCATTAACCATCCCTCATGTCTCTCTCTCTCCCTCTGTCATTAACCATCCCTCATGTCTCTCTCTCTCCCTCTGTCATTAACCATCCCTCATGTCTCTCTCTCTCCCACTGTCATTAACCATCCCTCATCCCACTCTCTCCTACTGTCATTAACCATCCCTCATGTCTCTCTCTCTCCCACTGTCATTAACCATCCCTCATGTCTCTCTCTCTCCCGCTGTCATTAACCATCCCTCATGTCTCTCTCTCTCCCACTGTCATTAACCATCCCTCATGTCTCTCTCTCTCCCGCTGTCATTAACCATCCCTCATGTCTCTCTCTCTCCCACTGTCATTAACCATCCCTCATGTCTCTCTCTCTCCTACTGTCATTAACCATCCCTCATGTCTCTCTCTCTCCCACTGTCATTAACCATCCCTCATGTCTCTCTCTCTCCCGCTGTCATTAACCATCCCTCATGTCTCTCTCTCTCCCACTGTCATTAACCATCCCTCATGTCTCTCTCTCTCCCACTGTCATTAACCATCCCTCATGTCTCTCTCTCTCCCACTGTCATTAACCATCCCTCATGTCTCTCTCTCCCACTGTCATTAACCATCCCTCATGTTTCTCTCTCTCCCACTGTCATTAACCATCCCTCATGTCTCTCTCTCTCCTACTGTCATTAACCATCCCTCATGTCTCTCTCTCTCCTACTGTCATTAACCATCCCTCATGTCTCTCTCTCTCCCTCTGTCATTAACCTTCCCTCATGTTTCTCTCTCTCCCACTGTCATTAACTATCCCTCATGTCTCTCTCTCTCCCACTGTCATTAACCATCCCTCATGTCTCTCTCTCTCCCTCTGTCATTAACCATCCCTCATATTTCTCTCTCTCCCACTGTCATTAACCATCCCTCACGTCTCTCTCTCTCCTACTGTCATTAACCATCCCTCATGTCTCTCTCTCTCCCACTGTCATTAACCATCCCTCATGTCTCTCTCTCCCCCTCTGTCATTAACCATCCCTCATATCTCTCTCTCTCCCACTGTCATTAACCATCCCTCATGTCTCTCTCTCTCCCACTGTCATTAACCATCCCTCATGTCTCTCTCTCTCCCACTGTCATTAACCATCCCTCATGTCTCTCTCTCTCCCACTGTCATTAACCATCCCTCATCCCACTCTCTCCTACTGTCATTAACCATCCCTCATGTCTCTCTCTCTCCTACTGTCATTAACCATCCCTCATGTCTCTCTCTCTCCCACTGTCATTAACCATCCCTCATGTCTATCTCTCCCCCGCTGTCATTAACCATCCCTCATGTCTCTCTCTCTCCCACTTTCATTAACCATCCCTCATGTCTCTCTCTCTCCCTCTGTCATTAACCATCCCTCATGTCTCTCTCTCTCCCTCTGTCATTAACCATCCCTCATGTCTCTCTCTCTCCCACTGTCATTAACCATCCCTCATGTCTCTCTCTCTCCCACTGTCATTAACCATCCCTCATGTCTCTCTCTCTCCCACTGTCATTAACCATCCCTCATGTCTCTCTCTCTCCCACTGTCATTAACCATCCCTCATGTCTCTCTCTCTCCTACTGTCATTAACCATCCCTCATGTCTCTCTCTCTCCCACTGTCATTAACCATCCCTCATGTCTCTCTCTTTCCCGCTGTCATTAACCATCCCTCATGTCTCTCTCTCTCCCACTGTCATTAACCATCCCTCATGTCTCTCTCTCTCCCACTGTCATTAACCATCCCTCATGTCTCTCTCTCTCCCACTGTCATTAACCATCCCTCATGTCTCTCTCTCCCACTGTCATTAACCATCCCTCATGGTTCTCTCTCTCCCACTGTCATTAACCATCCCTCATGTCTCTCTCTCTCCTACTGTCATTAACCATCCCTCATGTCTCTCTCTCTCCTACTGTCATTAACCATCCCTCATGTTTCTCTCTCTCCCACTGTCATTAACTATCCCTCATGTCTCTCTCTCTCCCACTGTCATTAACCATCCCTCATGTCTCTCTCTCTCCCTCTGTCATTAACCATCCCTCATATTTCTCTCTCTCCCACTGTCATTAACCATCCCTCACGTCTCCCTCTCTCCTACTGTCATTAACCATCCCTCATGTCTCTCTCTCTCCCACTGTCATTAACCATCCCTCATGTCTCTCTCTCCCCCTCTGTCATTAACCATCCCTCATGTCTCTCTCTCTCCCACTGTCATTAACCATCCCTCATGTCTCTCTCTCTCCCACTGTCATTAACCATCCCTCATGTCTCTCTCTCTCCCACTGTCATTAACCATCCCTCATGTCTCTCTCTCTCCCACTGTCATTAACCATCCCTCATGTCTCTCTCTCTCCCACTGTCATTAACCATCCCTCATCCCACTCTCTCCTACTGTCATTAACCATCCCTCATGTCTCTCTCTCTCATACTGTCATTAACCATCCCTCATGTCTCTCTCTCTCCCACTGTCATTAACCATCCCTCATGTCTATCTCTCTCCCGCTGTCATTAACCATCCCTCATGTCTCTCTCTCTCCCACTTTCATTAACCATCCCTCATGTCTCTCTCTCTCCCTCTGTCATTAACCATCCCTCATGTCTCTCTCTCTCCCTCTGTCATTAACCATCCCTCATGTCTCTCTCTCTCCCACTGTCATTAACCATCCCTCATGTCTCTCTCTCTCCCGCTGTCATTAACCATCCCTCATGTCTCTCTCTCTCCCTCCTACTGTCATTAACCATCCCTCATGTCTCTCTCTCTCCCTCTGTCATTAACCATCCCTCATGTCTCTCTCTCTCCCACTGTCATTAACCATCCCTCATGTTTCTCTCTCTCCCACTGTCATTAACCATCCCTCATGTCTCTCTCTCTCCCACTGTCATTAACCATCCCTCATGTCTCTCTCTCTCCCACTGTCATTAACCATCCCTCATGTCTCTCTCTCTCCCGCTGTCATTAACCATCCCTCATGTTTCTCTCTCTCCCACTGTCATTAACCATCCCTCATGTCTCTCTCTCTCCCTCTGTCATTAACCATCCCTCATGTTTCTCTCTCTCCCACTGTCATTAACCATGCCTCATGTCTCTCTCTCTCCCTCTGTCATTAACCATTCCTTATGTCTCTCTCCCACTGTCATTAACCATCCCTCATGTCTCTCTCTCC
Source organism: Salvelinus fontinalis (assembly GCF_029448725.1). Lineage (NCBI taxonomy): Eukaryota > Metazoa > Chordata > Actinopteri > Salmoniformes > Salmonidae > Salvelinus > Salvelinus fontinalis. Next base: position 26,824,945 of record NC_074687.1, read on the forward strand.
CTCTGTCATTAACCATCCCTCATGTCTCTCTCTCTCCCACTGTCATTAACCATCCCTCATGTCTCTCTCTCTCCCACTGTCATTAACCATCCCTCATGTTTCTCTCTCTCCTAATGTCATTAACCATCCCTCATGTCTCTCTCTCCCTCTGTCATTAACCATCCCTCATGTCTCTCTCCTACTGTCATTAACCATCCCTCATGTCTCTCTCTCTCCCACTGTCATTAACCATCCCTCATGTCTCTCTCTCTCCCATTGTCATTAACCATCCCTCATGTCTCTCTCTCTCCCACTGTCATTAACCATTCCTTATGTCTCTCTCCCCCTCTGTCATTAACCATCCCTCATGTCTCTCTCTCTCCCACTGTCATTAACCATCCCTCATGTCTCTCTCTCTCCCACTGTCATTAACCATCCCTCATGTTTCTCTCTCTCCTAATGTCATTAACCATCCCTCATGTCTCTCTCACTCCCTCTGTCATTAACCATCCCTCATGTCTCTCTCTCTCCTACTGTCATTAACCATCCCTCATGTCTCTCTCTCTCCCTCTGTCATTAACCATCCCTCATGTCTCTCTCTCTCCCACTGTCATTAACCATCCCTCATGTCTCTCTCTCTCCCTCTGTCATTAACCATCCCTCATGTCTCTCTCTCTCCCACTGTCATTAACCATACCTCATGTCTCTCTCTCTCCTACTGTCATTAACCATCCCTCATGTCTCTCTCTCCCACTTTCATTAACCATCCCTCATGTCTCTCTCTCTCCTACTGTCATTAACCATCCCTCATGTCTCTCTCTCCCACTGTCATTAACCATCCCTCATGTCTCTCTCTCTCCCACTGTCATTAACGATCCCTCACGTTTCACTCTCTCCCACTGTCATTAACCATCCCTCATGTCTCTCTCTCTCCTACTGTCATTAACCATCGCTCATGTCTCTCTCTCTCCCACTGTCATTAACCATCCCTCATGTTTCTCTCTCTCCCTCTGTCATTAACCATCCCTCATGTCTCTCTCTCTCCTACTGTCATTAACCATCCCTCATGTTTCTCTCTCTCCTAATGTCATTAACCATCCCTCATGTCTCTCTCTCCCTCTGTCATTAACCATCCCTCATGTCTCTCTCTCTCCTACTGTCATTAACCATCCCTCATGTCTCTCTCTCTCCTACTGTCATTAACCATCCCTCATGTCTCTCTCTCTCCCACTGTCATTAACCATCCCTCATGTCTCTCTCTCTCCCTCTGTCATTAACCATCCCTCATGTCTCTCTCTCTCCTACTGTCATTAACCATCCCTCATGTCTCTCTCTCCCTCTGTCATTAACCATCCCTCATGTCTCTCTCTCTCCCACTGTCATTAACCATCCCTCATGTCTCTCTCCCCCTCTGTCATTAACCATCCCTCATGTCTCTCTCTCCCTCTGTCATTAACCATCCCTCATGTTTCTCTCTCTCCCACTGTCATTAACCATCCCTCATGTCTCTCTCTCCCTCTGTCATTAACCATCCCTCATGTCTCTCTCTCTCCCACTGTCATTAACCATCCCTCATGTCTCTCTCTCTCCCACTGTCATTAACCATCTCTCATGTTTCTCTCCCCCTCTGTCATTAACCATCCCTCATGTCTCTCTCTCTCCCACTGTCATTAACCATCCCTCATGTCTCTCTCTCTCCCACTGTCATTAACCATCCCTCATGTCTCTCTCCCCCTCTGTCATTAACCATCCCTCATGTCTCTCTCCCCCTCTGTCATTAACCATCCCTCATGTCTCTCTCCCACTGTCATTAACCATCCCTCATGTCTCTCTCTCTCCCACTGTCATTAACCATCCCTCATGTCTCTCTCTCTCCCACTGTCATTAACCATCCCTCATGTCTCTCTCTCTCCCACTGTCATTAACCATCCCTCATGTTTCTCTCTCTCCCTCTGTTATTAACCATCCCTCATGTCTCTCTCTCTCCCACTGTCATTAACCATACCTCATGTCTCTTTCTCTCCCACTGTCATTAACCATCCCTCATGTCTCTCTCCCTCTGTCATTAACCATCCCTCATGTTTCTCTCCCTCTGTCATTAACCATCCCTCATGTCTCTCTCCCCCTCTGTCATTAACCATCCCTCATGTCTCTCTCCCCCTCTGTCATTAACCATCCCTCATGTCTCTCTCTCTCCCACTGTCATTAACCATCCCTCATGTCTCTCTCTCTCCCACTGTCATTAACCATCCCTCATGTCTCTCTCTCTCCCTCTGTCATTAACCATCCCTCACGTATCTCTCTCTCCCACTGTCATTAACCATCCCTCATGTCTCTCTCTCTCCCACTGTCATTAACCATCCCTCATGTCTCTCTCCCCCTCTGTCATTAACCATCCCTCATGTCTCTCTCCCCCTCTGTCATTAACCATCCCTCATGTCTCTCTCCCCCTCTGTCATTAACCATCCCTCATGTCTCTCTCCCCCTCTGTCATTAACCATCCCTCATGTCTCTCTCCCTCTGTCATTAACCATCCCTCATGTTTCTCTCCCTCTGTCATTAACCATCCCTCATGTTTCTCTCCCTCTGTCATTAACCATCCCTCATGTCTCTCTCCCTCTGTCATTAACCATCCCTCATGTCTCTCTCCCTCTGTCATTAACCATCCCTCATGTCTCTCTCCCTCTGTCATTAACCATCCCTCATGTCTCTCTCCCTCTGTCATTAACCATCCCTCATGTCTCTCTCCCTCTGTCATTAACCATCCCTCATGTCTCTCTCCCCCTCTGTCATTAACCATCCCTCATGTCTCTCTCCCCCTCTGTCATTAACCATCCCTCATGTCTCTCTCTCTCCCACTGTCATTAACCATCCCTCATGTCTCTCTCTCTCCCACTGTCATTAACCATCCCTCATGTCTCTCTCTCTCCCTCTGTCATTAACGATCCCTCACGTTTCTCTCTCTCCCACTGTCATTAACCATCCCTCATGTCTCTCTCTCTCCCACTGTCATTAACCATCCCTCATGTCTCTCTCCCCCTCTGTCATTAACCATCCCTCATGTCTCTCTCTCTCCCACTGTCATTAACCATCCCTCATGTCTCTCTCTCTCCCACTGTCATTAACCATCCCTCATGTCTCTCTCTCTCCCACTGTCATTAACCATCCCTCATGTCTCTCTCCCCCTCTGTCATTAACCATCCCTCATGTCTCTCTCCCCCTCTATCATTAACCATCCCTCATGTCTCTCTCCCCCTCTGTCATTAACCATCCCTCATGTCTCTCTCTCTCCTACTGTCATTAACCATCCCTCATGTCTCTCTCTCTCCCTCTGTCATTAACCATCCCTCATGTTTCTCTCTCTCCTAATGTCATTAACCATCCCTCATGTCTCTCTCTCTCCTACTGTCATTAACCATCCCTCATGTCTCTCTCTCTCCCACTGTCATTAACCATCCCTCATGTCTCTCTCTCTCCCTCTGTCATTAACCATCCCTCATGTCTCTCTCTCTCCTACTGTCATTAACCATCCCTCATGTCTCTCTCTCCCACTGTCATTAACGATCCCTCACGTTTCTCTCTCTCCCACTGTCATTAACCATCCCTCATGTCTCTCTCCCTCTGTCATTAACCATCCCTCATGTTTCTCTCCCTCTGTCATTAACCATCCCTCATGTCTCTCTCCCACTGTCATTAACCATCCCTCATGTTTCTCTCTCTCCTAATGTCATTAACCATCCCTCATGTTTCTCTCTCTCCTACTGTCATTAACCATCCCTCATGTTTCTCTCTCTCCTAATGTCATTAACCATCCCTCATGTTTCTCTCTCTCCTACTGTCATTAACCATCCCTCATGTTTCTCTATCTCCTAATGTCATTAACAATCCCTCATGTTTCTCTCTCTCCTACTGTCATTAACCATCCCTCATGTTTCTCTCTCTCCTAATGTCATTAACCATCCCTCATGTCTCTCTCTCCCTCTGTCATTAACCATCCCTCATGTCTCTCTCTCTCCTACTGTCATTAACCATCGCTCATGTCTCTCTCTCTCCCACTGTCATTAACCATCCCTCATGTCTCTCTCTCTCCTACTGTCATTAACCATCGCTCATGTCTCTCTCTCTCCTACTGTCATTAACCATCGCTCATGTCTCTCTCTCTCCCTCTGTCATTAACCATCCCTCATGTCTCTCTCTCTCCTAATGTCATTAACCATCCCTCATGTCTCTCTCTCCCTCTGTCATTAACCATCCCTCATGTCTCTCTCTCTCCTACTGTCATTAACCATCGCTCATGTCTCTCTCTCTCCCACTGTCATTAACCATCCCTCATGTCTCTCTCTCTCCTACTGTCATTAACCATCGCTCATGTCTCTCTCTCTCCCTCTGTCATTAACCATCCCTCATGTCTCTCTCCCCCTCTGTCATTAACCATCCCTCATGTCTCTCTCCCCCTCTGTCATTAACCATCCCTCATGTCTCTCTCACTCTGTCATTAACCATCCCTCATGTTTCTCTCCCTCTGTCATTAACCATCCCTCATGTTTCTCTCCCTCTGTCATTAACCATCCCTCATGTCTCTCTCCCTCTGTCATTAACCATCCCTCATGTCTCTCTCCCTCTGTCATTAACCATCCCTCATGTCTCTCTCCCTCTGTCATTAACCATCCCTCATGTCTCTCTCCCTCTGTCATTAACCAATCCTCATGTCTCTCTCCCTCTGTCATTAACCATCCCTCATGTCTCTCTCCCTCTGTCATTAACCATCCCTCATGTCTCTCTCCCTCTGTCATTAACCATCCCTCATGTCTCTCTCCCCCTCTGTCATTAACCATCCCTCATGTCTCTCTCTCCTACTGTCATTAACCATCCCTCATGTCTCTCTCTCCCACTGTCATTAACGATCCCTCACGTTTCTCTCTCTCCCACTGTCATTAACCATCCCTCATGTCTCTCTCCCTCTGTCATTAACCATCCCTCATGTTTCTCTCCCTCTGTCATTAACCATCCCTCATGTCTCTCTCCCACTGTCATTAACCATCCCTCATGTTTCTCTCTCTCCTAATGTCATTAACCATCCCTCATGTTTCTCTCTCTCCTACTATCATTAACCATCCCTCATGTTTCTCTCTCTCCTAATGTCATTAACCATCCCTCATGTTTCTCTCTCTCCCACTGTCATTAACCATCCCTCATGTCTCTCTCTCTCCTAATGTCATTAACCATCCCTCATGTCTCTCTCTCCCTCTGTCATTAACCATCCCTCATGTCTCTCTCTCTCCTACTGTCATTAACCATCGCTCATGTCTCTCTCTCTCCCACTGTCATTAACCATCCCTCATGTCTCTCTCTCTCCTACTGTCATTAACCATCGCTCATGTCTCTCTCTCTCCCTCTGTCATTAACCATCCCTCATGTCTCTCTCCCCCTCTGTCATTAACCATCCCTCATGTCTCTCTCCCCCTCTGTCATTAACCATCCCTCATGTCTCTCTCACTCTGTCATTAACCATCCCTCATGTTTCTCTCCCTCTGTCATTAACCATCCCTCATGTTTCTCTCCCTCTGTCATTAACCATCCCTCATGTCTCTCTCCCTCTGTCATTAACCATCCCTCATGTCTCTCTCCCTCTGTCATTAACCATCCCTCATGTCTCTCTCCCTCTGTCATTAACCATCCCTCATGTCTCTCTCCCTCTGTCATTAACCAATCCTCATGTCTCTCTCCCTCTGTCATTAACCATCCCTCATGTCTCTCTCCCTCTGTCATTAACCATCCCTCATGTCTCTCTCCCTCTGTCATTAACCATCCCTCATGTCTCTCTCCCCCTCTGTCATTAACCATCCCTCATGTCTCTCTCCCCCTCTGTCATTAACCATCCCTCATGTCTCTCTCCCCCTCTGTCATTAACCATCCCTCATGTCTCTCTCTCTCCCACTGTCATTAACCATCCCTCATGTCTCTCTCTCTCCCACTGTCATTAACCATCCCTCATGTCTCTCTCTCTCCCTCTGTCATTAACGATCCCTCACGTTTCTCTCTCTCCCACTGTCATTAACCATCCCTGATGTCTCTCTCTCTCCCACTGTCATTAACCATCCCTCATGTCTCTCTCCCCCTCTGTCATTAACCATCCCTCATGTCTCTCTCTCTCCCACTGTCATTAACCATCCCTCATGTCTCTCTCTCTCCCACTGTCATTAACCATCCCTCATGTCTCTCTCTCTCCCACTGTCATTAACCATCCCTCATGTCTCTCTCCCCCTCTGTCATTAACCATCCCTCATGTCTCTCTCTCCTACTGTCATTAACCATCCCTCATGTCTCTCTCTCCCACTGTCATTAACGATCCCTCACGTTTCTCTCTCTCCCACTGTCATTAACCATCCCTCATGTCTCTCTCCCTCTGTCATTAACCATCCCTCATGTTTCTCTCCCTCTGTCATTAACCATCCCTCATGACTCTCTCCCACTGTCATTAACCATCCCTCATGTTTCTCTCTCTCCTAATGTCATTAACCATCCCTCATGTTTCTCTCTCTCCTACTATCATTAACCATCCCTCATGTTTCTCTCTCTCCTAATGTCATTAACCATCCCTCATGTTTCTCTCTCTCCTACTGTCATTAACCATCCCTCATGTTTCTCTCTCTCCTAATGTCATTAACAATCCCTCATGTTTCTCTCTCTCCTACTGTCATTAACCATCCCTCATGTTTCTCTCTCTCCTAATGTCATTAACCATCCCTCATGTCTCTCTCTCCCTCTGTCATTAACCATCCCTCATGTCTCTCTCTCTCCTACTGTCATTAACCATCGCTCATGTCTCTCTCTCTCCCACTGTCATTAACCATCCCTCATGTCTCTCTCTCTCCTACTGTCATTAACCATCGCTCATGTCTCTCTCTCTCCCTCTGTCATTAACCATCCCTCATGTCTCTCTCTCTCCTAATGTCATCAACCATCCCTCATGTCTCTCTCTCCCTCTGTCATTAACCATCCCTCATGTCTCTCTCTCTCCTACTGTCATTAACCATCGCTCATGTCTCTCTCTCTCCCACTGTCATTAACCATCCCTCATGTCTCTCTCTCTCCTACTGTCATTAACCATCGCTCATGTCTCTCTCTCTCCCTCTGTCATTAACCATCCCTCATGTCTCTCTCCCCCTCTGTCATTAACCATCCCTCATGTCTCTCTCCCCCTCTGTCATTAACCATCCCTCATGTCTCTCTCACTCTGTCATTAACCATCCCTCATGTTTCTCTCCCTCTGTCATTAACCATCCCTCATGTTTCTCTCCCTCTGTCATTAACCATCCCTCATGTCTCTCTCCCTCTGTCATTAAGCATCCCTCATGTCTCTCTCCCTCTGTCATTAACCATCCCTCATGTCTCTCTCCCTCTGTCATTAACCATCCCTCATGTCTCTCTCCCTCTGTCATTAACCAATCCTCATGTCTCCCTCCCTCTGTCATTAACCATCCCTCATGTCTCTCTCCCTCTGTCATTAACCATCCCTCATGTCTCTCTCCCTCTGTCATTAACCATCCCTCATGTCTCTCTCCCCCTCTGTCATTAACCATCCCTCATGTCTCTCTCCCCCTCTGTCATTAACCATCCCTCATGTCTCTCTCCCCCTCTGTCATTAACCATCCCTCATGTCTCTCTCTCTCCCACTGTCATTAACCATCCCTCATGTCTCTCTCTCTCCCACTGTCATTAACCATCCCTCATGTCTCTCTCTCTCCCTCTGTCATTAACGATCCCTCACGTTTCTCTCTCTCCCACTGTCATTAACCATCCCTGATGTCTCTCTCTCTCCCACTGTCATTAACCATCCCTCATGTCTCTCTCCCCCTCTGTCATTAACCATCCCTCATGTCTCTCTCTCTCCCACTGTCATTAACCATCCCTCATGTCTCTCTCTCTCCCACTGTCATTAACCATCCCTCATGTCTCTCTCTCTCCCACTGTCATTAACCATCCCTCATGTCTCTCTCCCCCTCTGTCATTAACCATCCCTCATGTCTCTCTCCCCCTCTGTCATTAACCATCCCTCATGTCTCTCTCCCCCTCTGTCATTAACCATCCCTCATGTCTCTCTCTCTCCTACTGTCATTAACCATCCCTCATGTCTCTCTCTCTCCCTCTGTCATTAACCATCCCTCATGTTTCTCTCTCTCCTAATGTCATTAACCATCCCTCATGTCTCTCTCTCTCCTACTGTCATTAACCATCCCTCATGTCTCTCTCTCTCCCACTGTCATTAACCATCCCTCATGTCTCTCTCTCTCCCTCTGTCATTAACCATCCCTCATGTCTCTCTCTCTCCTACTGTCATTAACCATCCCTCATGTCTCTCTCTCCCACTGTCATTAACGATCCCTCACGTTTCTCTCTCTCCCACTGTCATTAACCATCCCTCATGTCTCTCTCCCTCTGTCATTAACCATCCCTCATGTTTCTCTCCCTCTGTCATTAACCATCCCTCATGTCTCTCTCCCACTGTCATTAACCATCCCTCATGTTTCTCTCTCTCCTAATGTCATTAACCATCCCTCATGTTTCTCTCTCTCCTACTGTCATTAACCATCCCTCATGTTTCTCTCTCTCCTAATGTCATTAACCATCCCTCATGTTTCTCTCTCTCCTACTGTCATTAACCATCCCTCATGTTTCTCTCTCTCCTAATGTCATTAACCATCCCTCATGTTTCTCTCTCTCCTACTGTCATTAACCATCCCTCATGTTTCTCTCTCTCCTACTGTCATTAACCATCGCTCATGTCTCTCTCTCTCCCACTGTCATTAACCATCCCTCATGTCTCTCACTCTCCTACTGTCATTAACCATCCCTCATGTCTCTCTCTCTCCCTCTGTCATTAACCATCCCTCATGTCTCTCTCTCTCCTAATGTCATTAACCATCCCTCATGTCTCTCTCTCTCCTACTGTCATTAACAATCGCTCATGTCTCTCTCTCTCCCTCTGTCATTAACCATCCCTCATGTCTCTCTCTCTCCTACTGTCATTAACCATCCCTCATGTCTCTCTCTCTCCTACTGTCATTAACCATCCCTCATGTCTCTCTCTCTCCCACTGTCATTAACCATCCCTCATGTCTCTCTCTCTCCCACTGTCATTAACGATCCCTCACGTTTCTCTCTCTCCCACTGTCATTAACCATCCCTCATGTCTCTCTCCCTCTGTCATTAACCATCCCTCATGTTTCTCTCTCTCCTAATGTCATTAACCATCCCTCATGTCTCTCTCTCCCTCTGTCATTAACCATCCCTCATGTCTCTCTCTCTCCTACTGTCATTAACCATCCCTCATGTCTCTCTCTCTCCTACTGTCATTAACCATCGCTCATGTCTCTCTCTCTCCCACTGTCATTAACCATCCCTCATGTTTCTCTCTCTCCCACTGTCATTAACCATCCCTCATGTCTCTCTCTCTCCCACTGTCATTAACCATCCCTCATGTCTCTCGCTCTCCCTCTGTCATTAACCATCCCTCATGTCTCTCTCTCTCCCTCTGTCATTAACCATCCCTCATGTATCTCTCTCTCCCTCTGTCATTAACCATCCCTCATGTCTCTCTCTCTCCCACTGTCATTAACAATACCTCATCCCTCTCTCTCTCCCACTGTCAATAACTTCTTTGGGATAGGGAACGATATTTTGACATCCGGATGAAAAGCTTGCCCAAAGTAAACTGCCTGCTACTCAGGCCCAGAAGCTAGGTTATGCATATAATAGATTTGGATAGAAAACACTGAAGTTTCTAAAACTGCTAAAATAATGTCTGTGAGTATAACAGAACTGAAATTGCAGGTGAAACCCCAAGGACAAACCACCCCCCCCCCCCCCCCCAAAAAAATGTCATCCTACCGCTGATTTAAATGGCTGGCACTTTTATAATAGGGTGAAATCGTGCCCAATTGCATTTCCTAGGGCTTCCACTAGATGTCAACCGTCTTTAGAAAAATTTGCAAGAAATTTTTGTTTTTCTAGGTGGCTCCCATTTTGGCTGTAGTGTTTCCAAGCGCGTGAATGAGAGCGCGTTCTTTGGTATTTTTCTCCGGTAAAGACAATAACGATTCTCTGTCTTACATTTTATAGTTTATTTGCGTATTAGGGTATCTAAGGTTTGATTAGAAATGTTGATTGACTTGTTTGGAAAAGTTTATTAGTAACGTTTGGGATTCATTTTGTATGCATTTTGAAGGAGGGAAAACGAGTGGATTATTGACTGAAGCGCGCCAGCTAAACTGAGGTTTTATGGATATAAAGAAGGAGTTTATCGAACAAAAGGACCAATTTGTAATGTAACTGGGACCTTTTGGAGTGCCAACAGAAGAAGATCTTCAAAGGTAAGGCATATATTATATCGCTATTTCTGACCTTCGTGTCACAACTCCCTGGTTGAAAATGATTTGTTATGCATTTGTGTGCTGGGCGCTGTCCTCAGATAATCGCATGGTTTGCTTTCGCTGTAAAGCCTTTTTGAAATCTGACACAGCGGCTAGATTGACAACAAGTTAAGCTATATTTTGATATATTGCACTTGTGATTTCATGAAAGTTTAATACTTATAGTATTTTTAATTATTAGTATTAGTAATTTGAATTTGGCACTCTGCAATTTCACCGGATATTGGCTAGCTGGGACGGTAGTGTCCCACTGATCCGCAAGAAGTTTTTAACCATCCCTCATGTCTCTCTCTGTCTATCACTCACTCTTTCTATTCCATCCTCCCCTTAATAACTCCATCTCTCCGTGAAACTTTATCTTCTCCTCTCACACCTTCCCTTTCTTCTTTCATCCCTCTATTACCCCCTCTTTCGCTCTTTGTCTTTGACAACAGTTAAATCAGCCTCTACCAGTGTGGGTCCGTAGTGTATCATCATATCATTCCAGGGAAGAAGCATGGACGATTTAGCAATGGCCTGATTTGATAATGGTTGAATCTGAGACATGACATGTTTGAAATCATTCACACAGACACATATCAAGCAGCTGTTATTATTCAGGTGTAAACCCCCCTGGCTTCCCATTAGGATCAAAGCTCTGTTCAAGGCAATGTTTAAAGGATCATGTTAAAGCAGCCAGAGAAAAAGAGAGGAACTAGGCTGATACTCTGCTGTACACTGAAACACTGTTAAGTTTCAGGCTAAATTCCCCCATTAAATTAACAACCTGGTGAGCGCGTGACTGTGTGTACAAATGGTGGAGGTGTGTGTGTGTGTGTGTGTGTGTGTGTGTGTGTGTGTGTGTGTGTGTGTGTGTGTGTGTGTGTGTGTGTGTGTGTGTGTGTGTGTGTGTGTGTGTGTGTGTGTGTGTGTGTGTGCGTGCGTGCGTGCGTGCATGCGTGCGTGCGTGCGTGCGTGCGTGTGCGCGAGCCCTGCCAATAACGGGAGCAGCAGAGCGGTTATATTCAGTGCACCTGCCCACTCTGACATTCCACAACAGAGGGAGAGAGAGACAGCTGCTTCATGAATGCCCCTCCTTCCCTCTCTCATTCCTCCTTCTGCTCTCCAACCCCTCAACCGTTCTCCCCGGATACACACCCACACTCTAACCCCATTCTACATACTCTAAATCCACCCCTCTCATGATCCCAACAGCCACACACACCCCACAGTCACTAAACCCTTCCATCAGCCACACACACCACAGTCACTAAACCTCTTCCTCAGCCACACACACACCACAGTCACTAAACTATCTCCCTCAGCCACACACACCCCACAGTCACTAAACCCTTCCATCAGTCACACACACCACAGTCACTAAACCTCTTCCTCAGCCACACACCCCACAGTCACTAAACCTCTCCCTCAGCCACACACACACCCCACAGTCACTAAACCTCTCCCTCAGCCACACACACCCCACAGTCACTAAACCCTCTCCCTCAGCCACACACACCCCACAGTCACTAAACCTCTCCCTCAGCCACACACACCCCACAGTCACTAAACCTCTCCCTCAGCCACACACACCCCACAGTCACTAAACCCTTCCATCAGCCACACACACCCCACAGTCACTAAACCTCTACCTCAGCCACACACAACTCTGTCACTAAACCTCTCCCTCAGCCACACACAACTCTGTCACTAAACCTCTCCCTCAGCCACACACACCTCTGTCACTAAACCTCTCCCTCAGCCACACACACCTCCCAGTCACTAAACTTCTCACTAAACTAAACCTCCAGAGAGCCTATCCTTTCACACCAGTCCACACACTCTAACCCTTTATCTCAGTTGAACTCTGCCACCCTCTTTCCGATGGCACCCTCCTGGTCTCTTACACCAGCCTCCTCTCACCCAACCCCCTTACTCCCCCACATACTCACACACCGCTCCAGTTCAATATTCCCACATTCATTCCTGCACACCGACAAATCGGTTCAAATGCATGCACGCAGGCATGTGCAAGCACACACACAAACACACACGTACAAAGCAGCAGCAGAAGCAGGCCCAGACATTGACTCTAACGCCATTACTCCCGGCCCGCTGACGCAGCAGCAAATTATAGCCCAGGGAAAATAAACAAAGTCTGCAGGGCCACCAATCACATGTCAGCAACAGCCATGCAGATCATCAAACAAGGAAGCGTTCTATTGAACATAATCTCCCGTGGGCAAAATAATCTGCCAGACTGAATGCGATGCAAGAGACCAGTTGAAGTAGTTCCGGTCTTTGGGTTTTTGTCACTAAACTTCATCAGGCTAGGCTCCTTTTTTCTCCACTTCCTGTCTGAATGATGTGCCCAAAGTAAACTGCCTGTTACTCAGGCCCTGAAGCCAGGATATGCATATAATTGGTACCATTGGAAAGAAAACAGTTTGAAGTTTGTAGAAATGTAGGAGAGTATAACACAATAGATATGGTAGGTGAAAATCCCCCCAAAAAAGAACCAGATTTTTTTTTGTTGAGAGAGACCATGCTCTTCCAATGGCCAGTAAAAGGGCATACTCAATTCTACCTCCCAGCATTCCTATGGCTTCCACTGGTTGTCAGCAGTCTATGGTCAAAGTTTCAGGCTTGTAACTTGAATAACAAATAAGAAATAACTGTTTTAGTACAAGGACACCGGCTTGGAAATCCGTGTTTGCATGTGCCAAGAAGACTGCTCAAATCGGTTTCCTGTTGAACCTACTTCTTTCCGTAAGAAATATTATAGTTTGATTACATTTTAGGGTATCTGAGGAATAAATAGAAATGTATTTTGACTTGTTGAAACAAAGTTTAGGGGTAGATTTTTGGATTCCTTTCTTTGCATTTTGAAAGAGTGGATTACTTAGATCGATGACTCCAACTAAACTGACTTTTTGGGATATAAAGAAGGATTGTATCTTACAAAACGACACTGCATGTTATAGTTGGGACCTTTTGGATGACAAATCAGAGGAAGATTTTCAAAAAGTAAGTGAATATTTAATTGCTATTTGTGAATTTCTGAAACCTGTGCCGGTGAAAAAATTATTTGTTGTGGGGCGCCGTCCTAAAACAATCGCATGGCATGCTTTCGCTGTAATAGCTACTGTAAATCAGACAGTGCAGTTAGATTAACAATAATTTAAGCTTTTAACCAATATAAGACACTTGTATGTACCTAAATGTTTAATCTTCATAATTTTAATGATTATTTATTTGAATTGCGTACCCTCCAGTTTCCCCGGAAGTTGTCCTGCTAGCGGGACGCCTAGGCTTATTAAACTGCTTCGCTTCGAGTGCTTAGCATGTGTGCCAACATGGATCTGAAGGAGGAGGGGGCTTTCGCTGAGAGTTTCCTTTTGCGAGGATGGAGACGTGGCAAACTGTCAGAATTTCTAACACATACAAACCAAGAAGTTAGTCACGCAGGTGACCAAATTAAGCACAATGTTACTTCTAGGTTAACTGAGATAATAGTATATTGAACAGAACAACTGGTTTATTGTGATGGGGTGACCATCATAACTACAACAGCCTTTGATGTGTTATATGTACCACAATGATTCTCATCCCTCCACTTGGAAGTGATTAAGGTGAATCCTCCTTACTATGGTATTCTCTTTGGGCGCTTTGTGAAGCTCTTTGTGAACCAAATCCATCATCATGGTCGGCATCACTCCTGTGTAAATCTGCTACCCGTGCCTTGTACACTACCCATCAATCCTGGATAATCTTCTACCTGTGCCTTGTACACTACCCATCACTCCTGTATAATCTGCTACCTGTGCCTTGTACACTACCAATCAGTCCTGGATAATCTGCTACCTCTGCTTGTACACTACCCATCACTTCTGTATAATCTGCTACCTCTGCTTGTACACTACCCATCACTTCTGTATAATCTGCTACCTCTGCTTGTACACTACCCATCACTTCTGTATAATCTGCGACCTGTGCCTTGTACACTACCAAATCAGTCCTGGATAATCTGCTACCTCTGCTTGTACACTACCCATCACTTCTGTATAATCTGCTACACGTGCCTTGTACACTACCCATCACTCCTGTATAATCTGCTACCTGTGCCTTGTACACTACCTATCAGTAGCGTTGGTCATTTGCTAAGATTCCCAGTCCAAACACAGAGTAAGGAGCAGGTTTTCCTGCTGTGATTTAAGTCCAAACACAGAGTAAGGAGCAGGTTTTCCTGGTGTGATTTAAGTCCAAACACAGAGTAAGGAGCAGGTTTTCCTGGTGGGAAGCCCAGTCCAAACACAGAGTAAGGAGCAAGTTTTCCTGCTGGGATTGCTGGTCCAAACACAGAGTAAGGAGCAGGTTTTCCTGCTGGGATTCCTCTTCTTTTTCTATCTGTCTCTCCTCAGCTGTCAGCTCTCTGACGTCAGACACATTAAATGGATCCATCTATTTGGTGTGTGTGTGTGTGCGCTTGAGAGCATGCGTATGTGTGTTTGTGTTTTGCAGAGATTCTAGACAAGCCGCACAGGAAATCCAGTAAGCGTGGTAACCCAGCCAGCCGTCTGGTCTAAGAATAAACCTGTAGACTGGACAGGCTTAAGATACAGCAGACCCAGACTGGTTAGACCAGAAAAAGACCCAGAAAGAGTCACCGAGGCCAAATACTGCAGATCCAAGCCACAGACAGATCAAGCCTAGATAGACCAGGGAGACAGACAGTATAAAGTGAGTGGCCATCCATCCATGTATCCATCTGTCCATCCATCCATTTATCCATTCATTAATTTATCCATCCATCCATCCATTTATCCATTCATTCATTTGTCCATCCATCCATTTGTCCAACCATTTATACATCCATCCATTTATCCATCCATCCATGTATCCATCCATTTGTCCAACCATTTATACATCCATCCATTTATCCATCCATCCATGTATCCATCCATTTGTCCAACCATTTATACATCCATCCATTTATCCATCCATCCATGTATCCATCCATTTGTCCAACCATTTATCCATCCATCCATCCATCCTTCCATGAGTAAGTATCATACTTCTGAAAACTTTTCTCATATCCTCCAAAAACTGCAGTCGTCATCAATCATGCAAAAAGTAACTAATTTATACTGAGCATTATCCGTGGGAGGTGAACATCTCAACAGGGGGGAACTACTTTACATGAATGTCACAACGGGAGGAACTCTTTTAAATGAACATCTCTGGAGTTACAATGGCAGCCAATCTGTCAAGTTTTCCTCTGGCAAACCCTCATCACACATCCCCTCACTACCTGTCCAGTTTCCATGACAGCCGGTGATATAAATCATCCCATAATGATCACAGGGAGTTGTGGCTAAGACCTGGTAACATGTAGCCCAACAGCTGACCTAAGGCAGGGTCTATGAGGGCATAAGAACAGCGGTGTGGACTGCGACGTACGGACAACAGTGCTCACCATCAGCCTCATACTGGTTATTCTCAGACCTCATCAGTTGGCACAACTTATGGACAGAAAATATAGAAATGAAGAATAAAAATGAATACTAGATGAAACATATTAGGAGACATATACCGTATACGTGTGATCACAGAGAGTTAATAGAAGGAGTTCTTTCCTAGCTTTTCTACTACATTCATAAATAAACACAAACTATTTATCTGGGGGGTAGACAGCAGGAGACAAGGAGAAGGAGAAAGAAAGACAGGAGTCAAAGAGAGAAAAGAGAGAAAGAAAGAGAGAGAAGGGAGGGAGGGACGGAGATAAAGAGACAGAATGTGTGTGTGTGTGAGAGAGAGAGAGAGAGAGAGAGAGAGAGAGAGAGAGAGAGAGAGAGAGAGAGAGAGAGAGAGAGAGAGAGAGAGAGAGAGAGAGAGAGAGAGTCAGAGCGTGAAGGAAGGAGAGAGTGAGTAAGTCAGTGAGTGAGTTTGTGATGGCACCATGGTGAGAGAAGGAGGCTCCATGCTGTGCTGCCAGTGCCACAAGCCCACAACCCTCTAACACCCTCTACCAATCTGGGCTGATCAAGCAGACAGATGGTTACACGCACGCACGCACGCATGAACGCGCACACGCACGTGCACACGCACACGCACACAGGGTGGCAGCAGAAGGGATCTGTCAGTGAAGAGGATCTCTTCCTAAATTGAAGTTGATGGATCAGTTACTGAGGCTTCCCCAAGACCAGCTCATATTAAACAGCCCATTATAGTCAGGTTAAATGCCAGAAACCTCAATCTACACACACATATGCACACACATGCACACACACATTATGCATTTGCATAAACACACGCGGAAGTGCACATACACACATACATACAAGCGCACACACACAAACAAACACACACACACACATACATACACACTCACAGACACAGTATGACCATCAATTGGTTCTGAAAAGGCCCATCTGTGATGTCCATTGAAACAAAGGCAGAGACTCCTAGAGGGATGGAGTCAGCAGTGACGGGCATCTGAGCTCTTTAGTCAACACTCTGTCACACAGTACTAAAGACAACACACTCTGTTCAGATGATACTGGAATACTCCCTCACTCACAGACACACACAAACACAATCCCACTCTCAGCATCTGGGGGGGAAGCAGGACCCATGGTCTTCTGACCTGGAACGTTTCCCAACTGCTGTCCCCCCAGGGAGGGGGGGGGGGGGGTGGTGTGTGTTGTGTGTGTGTGTGTGTGTGTGTGTGTGTGTGTGTGTGTGTGTGTGTGTGTGTGTGTGTGTGTGTGTGTGTGTGTGTGTGTGTGTGTGTGTGTGTGTGTGTGTGTGTGTGTGTGTGTGTGTGCGGGGGAAACAGGAGTCTAAATCTGTAATTACAACCGCTTAACACAAGCCCATAAGCAGCTGGTGGGAGTGAGTGACACAGAACCTCCAGATATTCTGCTTGTAGCGTGTGTGAGTGTTTTGTACGAATGTGCATGTGTGTGTGGGTGTGTATGCTTAAGTACGGCTGGGGGCTCAAGGTGTCACTAATATCGTGTCTCTGTTCTGCCTCTCTAACACAAACTAACAGAACACATTAACACAAAGTAAAAGACACACAGCCTTAGACAGGAGCTGAGGCAGACTGAACTAACGATGAAAAGCACAACATCAGAGAACAAAAAGTCTGTTAAAAAGAGACAATGAGCCAAAGGAACCTTCATTATGCTCTCCCCCCTCCTGCTATCCGCCCTCCTCCTCGTTTCACTCCCTCCTTTCAGGGGCCTTGACTGTTTCTCCTCTTCTCTCTGTTGGTTCAGCATGACAGAGACAGAGATCAGCATGACAGAGACTGATGTGAGTGAGTGAGTGAGAGTGAGAGTGAAAGTGAGAGTGAGAGTGTGAGTGAGAGAGAGAGAGAGAGAGAGAGAGAGAGAGAGAGAGAGAGAGAGAGAGAGAGAGAGAGAGAGAGAGAGAGAGAGAGAGAGAGAGAGAGAGAGAGAGAGAGAGAGAGAGAGAGAGAGAGAGAGAGAGAGAGATGGGCCTTCTATGCCATCAAAATGAACATAATATTTGACATACCAATTAGTATCTGGCAAAAAAAATACTTCAATCAGTTATAGAACCCATTGCCGTTTATGGTTGTGATGTCTTAGGTCCTCTCACCAGCCAATAATTCTCAAAATGGGACTAACACCAAATTGAGACTCTGCATGCAGAATTCTGCAAAAATCCAGAAAAGAGCCTTTAAAATTCTACAACCACCTAAAAGTAAGCGTTTCCCAAAACTTCCATAACAAAGCCATCACCTACAGAGAGATGAACCTGGAGAAGAGTCCCCTAAGCAAGCTGGTCCTGGGGCTCTGTTCACAAACACAAACAGACCCCACAGAGCCCCAGGACAGCAACACAATCAGACCCAACCAAATCCAGAGAAAACAAAAAGATAATTACTTCACACATTGGAAAGAATTTACAAAAAAACTGAGCAAACTAGAATTCTATTTGGCCCTAAACAGAGAGTACACAGTTGCAAAATACCTGATCTTGTGACTGACCCAAATGTAAGGAAAGCTTTGACTATGTACAGACTCAGTGAGCATAGCCCTGAGAAAGGCCGCTGTGACCCCAGCAGAGGGCTGTTCGTATTACCGCCACACCGGCAGTCATGAGTCATCACCACAGTAAAATTCCACGTAACCGTTGAGTCACGGTAAACTCCACTTATGCAGTCTGTTGATGGTTTGGTAGAACCCAACTTGCTAACTACCATCAGGTCCTAATGGCCTGGTACTCAGCACTCTATTGTCCCTCCATCAGGTCCTATTGGCCTGGTACTCAGCACTTTATTGTCCCTCCATCAGGTCCTAATGGCCTGGTACTCAGCACTATATTGTCCCTCCATTAGGTCCTAATGGCCTGGTACTCAGGGCTCTGTTGTCCCTCCATCAGGTCCTAATGGCCTGGTACTCAGGGCTCTGTTGTCCCTCCATCAGGTCCTAATGGTCTGGTACTCAGGGCTCTATTGTCCCTCCATCAGGTCCTAATGGCCTGGTACTCAGGGCTCTGTTGTCCCTCCATCAGGTTGCTAATGGCCTGGTACTCAGCGCTCTGTTGTCCCTCCATCAGGTCCTAATGGCCTGGTACTCAGCGCTCTGTTGTCCCTCCATCAGGTTGCTAACGGCCTGGTACTCAGCACTCTGTTGTCAATCCATCAGGTCCTAATGGCATGGTACTCAGCACTCTATTGTCCCTCCATCTGGTCCTAATGGCATGGTACTCAGCACCCTATTGTCCCCCCATCAGGTCCTAATGGCATGGTACTCAGCACTCTATTGTCAATCCATCTGGTCCTAATGGCATGGTAGTCAGCACCCTATTGTCCCTCCATCAGGTCCTAATGGCATGGTACTCAGCACCCTATTGTCAATCCATCTGGTCCTAATGGCATGGTAGTCAGCACCCTATTGTCACTCCATCTGGTCCTAATGGCCCGGTACTCAGGACTCTGTCTCTCTGTTTCTCTCTGTCTCTCTGTCTCTCTCTCTCTCTCTCTCATATCTCAGGTCATAAATTCCTGGAGGAGACTCTCTCCCCCTTGCCATGCAGAAAGAGACACATAGAGAGAACAAAGGATTTCACATGGCAAACTCCTAAATCCCCAAAATGGGGATTTGATACAAAAGGTCCACTTGTGAGTAGGGGGGAATGGTTTGTGGACACTTAAAGGGTGGGTATGACGACTGTGTTTCATTTGGTGAGGACAGGAAACACACACAACTAGATCTCTGAATTAAACCTTTAATGAAAGAGAATTGCATCCCCTTTAAAGATTAACCAAGTCATTAGCCCGCCCCTGTGAGCACAGACATGATCTGGCGTCATGGAACAACCCTTTTCTACTGTTACGAATAAACCCCCCCCCCTGAGAAAATCCTCTTCAGACCACGCGTACCTCGATGGACACAGAGGGGGCGAAGGTTGAGTTTAGACCACAAAAAGTATAAGCTAAGGTTGTAATGGTTGTTGAATTCCTAACCATACCACGTGGAGCATTGTCTACACGGTGGGAAATGGTTCAACTCTGAGACTATCGATCCCGACAGAGTAAGGGCAAATCTTAGATACTAATTACTAGTCTGCAGCTAGAAATGATGTCAACCTGGGATGCGAAGACCGACAACCGCCGAACCATCTATTGTATGAGAACATTTCTGAATGGTACTCTGAAGTATCCATTTTAACCACGAAAGACTTGATCTTCAGGGAAGCAGAGAGAGAGACTCGGATGAACTCTCCAACAGAAAGATTGACGATTCCAACAGAGATCACGATGACACACTGGGCGTAAATATATATTAATTGCAATTATTCCCGAATGAATGATCGTTCGTGTGCAAAGGATTAGCATTTAAATTAATATAATTATCAACTGTGTTGTCACGCCCTGACCTTAGAGAGCCTTTTTATGTCTCTAGTTGGTTTGGTCAGGGTGTGATTTGGGGTGGGCATTCTATGTTTTGTTTTCTATGTTTCTTTATTTCTATGTTTTGGCCGGGTATGGTTCTCAATCAGGGACAGCTGTCTATCGTTGTCTCTGATTGGGAATCATACTTTTGTTGTTTTGTTGGCAACATTTTAAATAAAAAGAGAAATGTACTCTCACCACGCTGCACCTTGGTCCACTTCTTTTGACGGCCGTGACATGTGTAGTGTCTCTTTTGTCTTTCCCGCCCTTCTCTGTCCACACCCACTTCCCTTTGTCAACCAAGTCGTCATATCGGCTTAGCCCACTAGGGAACCTCCCCTATCATTTCCTTGTAACCATATATACTGTGCTGATTGTTAATGCATTTCTGTGATTATTTAGTTAGTTAGTAAATACATGATTAAGACAATTGTTGTATGGATGATTCATAGTAAAGACTAGGCTCATGCAGATAACCAACAATTTACAACGTTTGGAATGAGACTAGCGTGAGGTAAAGAATAATTCATTAATTAGAAGACTAATTGATTTAAAAATATCTGAAGAGTTATATTAGGAAAACTTTAACTATGTAATCTGAAGATTTTCCTTGGTGCCCCGACTTCCTAGTTAATTACATTTACATGATTAGTTTAATCACGTAATAATAACTACGGGGAATTGACTTGATAAAATAACAGTCTTCACTTTTAATTATGCCAAAGACACAACACTTGTACTCAGCACTCTATTGTCCCTCCATCAAGTCCTAATGGTCTGGTACTCAGGGCTCTATTGTCCCTCCATCAGGCCCTAATGGTCTGGTACTCAGGTCTCTATTGTTCCTCCATCAGGTCCTAATGGCCTGGTACTCAGGGCTCTGTTTTTCCTCCATCAGGCCCTAATGGTCTGGTACTCAGGGCTCTATTGTTCCTCCATCAGGTCCTAATGGCCTGGTACTCAGGGCTCTGTTGTTCCTCTTACCACTCTGACATCAATGCAAATACAATACAAAATGACATCAAACACTGATTATCAAAACAGTATCATGCTTTTATAACTCACCTCACTGTGATGATAAATTTGAAGAAAGAAGTTCAACAGCAGGTTGAAACTGAGTGTAAAACATGGTCATTGTAGATGTTGTTTCAAAGCCTAAAACCACGAAATGGAAAGCACTTTGATGATTCATTCAAAACACCCACACCCATATTAGAGTCTGTGCATATGCATAAACTTATGAGCCGAAGCCAGAAAAAAAAACTGAATTAAAATGATGATTGTGCCTTATACAATACGTAGCGTACCACATATATGTTGCAATGGTGCGCACCAGTGGCTTCTATGCAGCTTGTGTGTGTGGAGCCCTGGAGATAGTAAATGTGTTTATATTAATTAACGGTCAATTACCATGAGACCGACAGTCTTTTTCATGACAATAACCGGCGGACAAAACGTAATGACCGCCACAGCCCTATTAACAGACCACTAGCTTTTACAGTTGAAGTCGGAAGTTTACATACACTTAATCTTATGGCTGCAGGGACAGTATTGAGTAGCTTGGATGAAAAGGTGCCCAACTTGCCCAGAGTAAACTGTCTGCTCCTCAGTCCCAGTTGCTAATATATGCATATTATTATTAGTATTGGATAGAAAACACTTTGAAGTTTCTAAAACTGTTGTATGATGTCTGTGAGTATAACATAACTAATATGGCAGGCAAAAACCTGAGAAAAAAATCCAACCAGGAAGTGGGAAATCTGAGGTTTGTAGGTTTTCAACTCATTGCCTATCGAATACACAGTGGAATATGGGTCAGTTTGCACTTCCTGCGGCTTCCAATAGATGTCAACAGTCTTTAAAACTTAGTCTGATGCTTCTACTGTGAAGTGAGGCTGAAGGAGACGGGAATGAGTAAGGTCTGCAATGAGCTGACCATGCTCTGACCATGCGCGTTCACATGAGAGGGAGCTCTGTTCCATAGCACTTCTGAAGACAATGGAATTCTCCGGTTGGAACACTATTGAAGATTTATTTTAAAAACATCCTAAAGATTGATTAAATACATCGTTTGACATGTTTCTACTGACTGTTACGGAACTTTTTGACATTTCTTCTGCTTTTAGTGAACGCGCTTCGTGACTTTGGATTTGTTTACCAAACACGCCAACAAAAGTAGCTATTTGGACATAAATGATGGACATTACCGAACAAAACTAACATTTCTTGTGGACGTGGGAGTCCTGGGAGTGCATTCTGATGAAGATCAGCTAAGGTAAGTGAAGATTTATAATGCTATTTATGACTTTTGTTGACTCCACAATTTGGCGGGTAACTGTATGGTTTCCTTTTGTGCCTGAACGCTGTTCTCAGATTATTGAATATTGTGCTTTTGCCGTAAAGCTTTTTTGAAATCTGACACAGCGGTGGCATTAAGAACAAGTGTTAAGAGAATTATGTTCTCAATGTTCATAAACTGAACTTCAATTAAACTACTTGGTCTGTTACCAAGAATTTGTAAGGTTCTTGTTGAAATGAAACAGACAGAGGCCAGTCTACAATAGTCAGAATGTTTATTTACGAGAGCTCTCCTTATAATTTCCTGTACATTGGTTTATATACCGCTCATTTCGTCATAAATGTCCCTCCTTCTCTCAGACAATATAGTTCACAAGTCTTCTCCTTCTCATACATTGCCTGCCAACTGTTATACAATCTCCTACAAGCCCAAGGTCTTTCCCCTCCCTGGGTGGGGAGACTTCCTTCCCTGTTATCAGTTCCATAGTGGTCACAAGTTGTCTGCCACAGTTCCTTGTCTGCTAACAGTCCCTCTTTTCTTATGGACAAACATTCATAACAACAAGTTTATCTTTACTTCTATGTAAAACATGTATCTTTCATCAAAGTTTATGATGAGTATTTCTGTTATTTGATGTGGCTCTGCAATTTCTCCGGATATTTTGGAGGCATTTCTGAACATGGCGCCAATGTAAACTGAGGTATTTGGATATAAAGATGAACTTTATCGAACAAAACATATATGTATTGTATAACATGAAGTCCTATGAGTGTCATCTGATGAAGATCATCAAAGGTTAGTGATTCTTCTTATCTCTATTTCTGCTCTTTGTGACTCCTGTCTTTGGCTGGGAAAATGGCTGTGTTTGTCTATGATTTTGCGGTGACCTAACATAATCGTTTGTGGTGCTTTCGCTGTAAAGCCTTTTTGAAATCGGACACTGTGGTGGGATTAGTAAGAAGTGTATCTTTAAAATGGTGTGAAATACTTTTATGCTTGAGGAATTTTAATTATGAGATTTCTGTAGTTTGAATTTGGCGCCCTGCACTTTCACTGGCTGTTGTCATATCGATCCCGTTAACGGGATTGCAGCCCTAAGAAGTGTTAAGTTGGAGCATTAAAACACGTTTTTCAACCACTCCACAAATTTCTTGTTAACAAACTATAGTTTTGGCAAGTTGGTTGGGACATTTACTTTGTGCATGACACAAGTCATTTTTCCAATAATTGTTAACAGACAGATTATTTCACTTATAATTCACTGTATCACAATTCCAGTGGGTCAGAAGTTTACATACACTAAGTTCACTGTGCCTTTAAACAGCTTGGATAATCACAGAAAATAATGTCATGGCTTTAGAAGCTTCTAATAGTCTAATTGGGGGTGTACCTGTGGATGTATTTCAAGGCCAACCTTCAAACTCAGTGCCTCTTTGCTTGACATCATGGGAAAATCAAAATAAATCAGCCAAGACCTCAGAAAAAAATTGTAGACCTCCACAAGTCTGGTTCATCCTCGGAAGAAACCACTGTTCCAAAACCGCCATAAGGTCCAAAACCGCCACCTCCACAAGGTCTACAATTTCCAACGCCTGAAGGTACCACCTAATCCAACGCCTGAAGGTACCACCTACTCCAACGCCTGAAGGTACCACCTAATCCAACGCCTGAAGGTACCATATCCATCTGTACAAACAATAGTACGCAAGTATAAACACCATGGAACCACGCAGCCATCATACCGCTCAGGAAGGAGACGCTTTCTGTCCCCTAGAGATGAACGTACTTTGGTGCAAAAAGTGCAAATCAATCCAAGAACAACAGCAAAGGACCTTGTGAAGATGCTGGAGGAAAGAGGTACAAAAGTATCTATATCCACAGTAAAACGAGTCCTATATAGACATAACCTGAAAGGCCGCTCAGCAAGGAAGAAGCCACTGCTCCAAAACCACCATAAAAAAGCCAGACTACCGTTTGCAACTGCACATAAGGACAAAGATCGTACTTTTTGGAGAAATTTCCTCTGGTCTGATGAGAGAAAAATATAACTGTTTGGCCATAATGACCATTGTTATGTTTGGAGGAAAAAGGGGGACGCTTGAAAGCCGAAAAACACCATCCCAACCATGAAGCATGGGGTTGGCAGCATCATGTTATGGGGGTGCTTTGCTGTAGGAGGGAATGGTGCACTTCACAAAATAGATGGCATCCTGAGAATGGAAAATTATGTGGATATATTGAAGCAGCATCTCAAGAAATCAGTCAGAAAGTTAAAGCTTGGTCCCAAATGTATCTTCCATATGGACAATGACCCCAAGCAGACTTCCAAAGTTGTGGCAAAATGGCTTAAGGAAAACAAAGTCAAGGTATTGGAGTGGCCATCACAAAGCCCCTACCTCAATCCCATAGAAAATTTGTGGGCAGATCTGAAAAAGCATGTGCGAGAAAGGAGGCCTACAAACCTGACTCAGTTACACCAGCTCTGTCAGGAGGAATGGGCCAAAATTCACCCAACTTATTTTGGGAAGCTTGTGGAAGGCTTCCTGAAACGTTTGACCCAAGTTAAACAATTTAAAGGCAATGCTACCAAATACAAATTGAGTGTATGTAAACTTCTGACCGACTGGGAATGTGATGAAAGAAATAAAAGCTGAAATAAATCATTCTCTCTACTATTGTTCTGACATTTCACATTCTTAAAATAAAGTGGTGATCCTAACTGACCTAAGACAGGGAATTTGTACTTGGATTAAATGTCAGGAATTGTGAAAAACTGAGTTTAAATGTGTTTGCCTAAGGTGTATGTAATCATCCGACTTCAACTGTATGTGTTTACTGTATATCTGCCAGCTCTCAAACAGGGGATGTAGAGAAGGAAGAGAGGGAGAGAGAGGAGAGAGGGGGGTGAGATGAAGAGAGAAGGGAGAGGGGAAGATAGGGGGAGAGAGGAAAAGAGGGGGAGGGGAGAGAGGAAGAGAGAGGGATTGAGGAAAATAGAGGTGTGAGAGGAAGAGATGGGAGAGAGGAAGGGAGGAGGGTGGAGAGGAAGAGAAGGGGGAGAGAGGGGGAAAAGAGATGGGAGGGAGGGGAGAGAGGAAGAGGGGGGAAGAGAGGGGGAAGAGAGGGGGAGAGTATAATAAAAGGGGGAAGAGGAAGAGAGAGGGGAGGTAGGAAAAGAGAGGGGTGAGAGGAAGAGAGGGGAGAGAGGAAGAGAGGAGGGTGGAGAGGAAGAGAGGGAGGAGAGGAAGAGAGGGGGAGAGAGGAAGAGAGGGGGAGAAGGGAAGAGATGGGGAGAGAGGAAGAGAGGAAGAGGGGGAAGAGAGGAAGATAGATGGAGAGAGAGGAAGAGAGGGGGGAGAGATGACGAGAGGAGGGAGAGAGGAAGATAAGGGGAAGAGAGGAAGAGAAAGGAAGAGAGGAGGGGGATAGGAAGAGAGGGGGAGGGGAGAGAGGAAGAGAGAGGGATTGAGGATAAGAGAGGGCTGAGAGGAAGAGATGGGAGAGAGGAAGGGAGGAGGGTAGTGGGGGGAGAGAGTGTGAAAAAGAGATGGAAGAGAGTGGGAGGGGAGAGGGGAAGAGGGGGGAGAGAAGGGGAAGAGAAGAATAGGTAGGGAAAAGAGGGGAGAGAAGAATAGACACTGGGAAAAAGAGGGGGAGAGTGGAAGAAAAGGGGGGAGAGGAAGAGAGAGGGGAGATAGGAAAAGAGAGAGGTGAGAGGAAGAGAGGGGAGAGAGGAAGAGAGGAGGGTGGAGAGGAAGAGAGGGGGGAGAGGAAGAGAGGGGAGAGAGGGAGAGAGAGCAAGAGAAGGGGGAGAGGAAGAGAGGGGGGAGAGGGAGAGAGAGCAAGAGAAGGGGGAGAGGAAGAGGTGGGGAAGAGAGGAAGAGGTGGGGAAGAGAGGGGAGAGAAGAAGAGACAATGGGAAAGAAAGGGGGAGAATTTAAGAAAAGGGGGGAGAGGAAAAGAGGGGGAAAGAGGAAACGAGAGAGGTAAGAGGAAGAGAGGAGGGTGGAGAGGAAGATAGGGGGGAGAGAGGAAGAGAGGGGGAGAGAGTGGGGAAAAGAGAGGGGAGAGAGGAAGAGAGGAGGGAGAGGGAGAGAGGCGGGAGAGTGAGAGAGAGAGGTAAGATAGGAAGCGGGGGAGAGTAAGAGAGGGGAGAGAGAGGACGAAGAGGGAAAGAGAGGGGAGAGAGGAAGAGAAGGGGGAGAGGAAGATAAGGGGGAGAGAGTGGAAGAGAGAAGAGAGAGGAAAAGAGAGGGGAGAGAGGAAGATGAATAGAGGGGCAAAGAGAAGGAGAAAAGGTATGAGAAAGAGAGCAGAAGAGAGGTAGAAAGAGGAGGAGATAGTGGAAGAGTTGAGCGGGGAGGAAAGAGAGGGATGGGAAAGGCCAGAATATAAAGCATTGTTTATCAAATGGACCTGACTCACAGTACTTCATGAATCTGTTTCCACTTCTATCACACACACACATGGACAGACGCATGCATGCACGCACGCACGCACACACGCACGCACGCACGCACGCACGCACACACACACACACACACACACAGACACACACACACACACACACACACAGCACATGCGTTGTTTCTCCATCTACACCGTAGGATTCCAGGCAGAGGCAGCTCGCGCCATATGAATTATAGATCACCTTATTTGAACAGATCCCATCATGCAGTTAGTCTGGAGAAAAACCAAACTTATGAAATGGTAATGTTACAAATAGCTCATAAATAAACCAACAAGTCACATGCTGTGGAGAGTATGAAGTAGCATCCAATCTATCAAATGAGATCATGACAGAAGAAGCTTTGTTAATGACGATGGTAAGAGTTGCAGTACAGTACCATAGTATTTGGACTGACAGTCAGACTAGTTATAATCGATGTGGTCAGTAACCAGTCAAAGCTCCACATACATCAAACATCCACGCTCCACTGTGCAAGTTCTGCTAGAGGCTCTTTGGATCAAAGTAAAGCTGCCCAAATACAAGTGCAGGGCAGCTTGAGTGTGTGGTGAGGCAGGAAGTGTGTGTGTGTAGTTCGGTATGTGTGAGATGCGTGAATGTGCGTGTGCATTAGTGTGTGTGCATGCTTGCAAGCCATGCATGATGCATGGTGGAGTGTGTGTGTGTGTGTGTGATAGTGTGACGCTGAGAGATGCTGTGGTATAATCCAGATTCAGGGGTCACCTTTGGTCTGTCAACAGTCAGGCCTATCAACAGTCAGGCCTATCCAAGTGGACAGAGAGGGGGAATGAGAGGAGGGAGAGGGCGAGAAGTGAGGGATGAAAGGGGAGAACAGGGGTTCAGGGAAATAGAAGAAGGCAAGATGGGGGTGGGAGACGTGGAAATGATGGTGGAATGTGTAAGAAAATATGGGCGTTCTTATGCACTTGTGTTTGTGTAACTGTGTACAGCGTGAGTGTTTGTATGTCTGGACAATGTATGTGCACGTGTGTATACAGTGTGTGTGTGTGTGTGTGTGTGTGTGTGTGTGTGTGTGTGTGTGTGTGTGTGTGTGTGTGTGTGTGTGTGTGTGTGTGTGTGTGTGTGTGTGTGTGTGTCTGTGTGTGTGTGTGTGTGTGTGTGTGTGTGTGTGTGTGTGTGTGTGTGTGTGTGTGTGTGTGTGTGTGTGTGTGTGTGTCCCAGCGTGTACACAGCAGGTATCATTTCCTGATCTCCACACTGCCGCTCATTTCTCTTTGAGAGCTGAGCTGCAGTGACATCAGTTTCCGCCAACACACCAGCCATTGCCATGGCACCACACAAAGACATTTGGGGAGGAGAGGGAGAAGGAGTGGAGGGGAGGGGAGAGGGGAGGGGGGGAGAATCTTACTAGAGGGGGACAGATCAATAGGGGGACAGATCCCACTCTCTCCTTCTCCTCCCCTCTCACCTCCTCCTCCCCTCCTCCCTTCCTCTCCCCTATCCTTCCGTTCTCCCCTCCTTCCTCCTCCTCCCCTCTCCCCTCTCCCCTCTCCCCTTCTCCTCTCCCCTTTCCCCTCCTCCCCTCCTCATCTATTGGCGTTTGCACAGCCGGTTAGTGAGGGGGAGGGGGAGAATCTTGCTTGACATATTCACCCAGTATGGGGACAGATCACACTATCTCCTCCTCCCCTCTTTCCTCCTCCTCCTCCTCCCCTCTCCCCTCTCCCATCCTCCTCCTCTCTCCCCTCCTCCTCCCCTCTCCTCTCCATTCCTCTCCCCTCTCCTCCCCTCTCCCCTCCTCTCTCCTCCTCCTCCCCTCCCCTCTCCTCTACTCCCCCCTCCCCTCCTCTTTTCCTGTCCCATCTCCTCCCCTTTACCCTCTCCCCTCCTCATCTATTGGCGTTTGCACAGCCGGTTAGTGTGTTTGCAGAGCCATCAACAAGCTTTAGCCAACTCCCATGGCTCGCCCCTGCTTGGCCTGCTCTCCTTATTGGTTTGAGCTTTGCCTCCACCACTCTCTCTCTCTCTCCCTAGAGCTCCCTCACTCACACTGCCTGCTAACGCCACTGCAGTATGCTCTGTTTCTCTGCATATAAATGGTGTACCCATTTCCAATCCCTCTACCTCATTAAATGGTGTACCCACATCCAATTCCTCTACCTGTCTAAATGGTGTACGCATTTCCAATCTCTCTAAACAGTGTACCCATTTCCAATCCCTCTACCTGTCTAAATGTTGTACACATTTCCATATTTCTAACTCTCTAAATGGTGTACCCACATCCAATCCCTCTACCTCTCTAAATGGTGTACGCATTTCCAATCTCTCTAAACAGTGTACCCATTTCCAATCCCTCTACCTCTCTAAATGGTGTATGCATTTCCAATCCCTCTAACTCTCTAAATGGTATTTGCATTTCCAATCCCTCTAAACAGTGTACCCATTTCCAATCCCTCTACCTCTCTAAATGGTGTACGCATTTCCAATCCCTCGACCTCTCTAAAGGGTGTATGCATTTCCAATCCCTCGACCTCTCTAAAGGGTGTATGCATTTCCAATCCCTCTACCTCTCTAAATGGTGTATGCATTTCCATCTCTCTACCTCAGCTTGCCATCCTTACTGTCCTAATTCTTTACCTCTCCATCGCTCTATTCCACTTTGCATATTTCTCTCTCTCTCTCTCGCTCTCTCAGGAAGGGAATTGGATGCATCTGTCTCCTCTCTACCTGTAATATCCCAATTCTCCTCTCCTCTCCCTGGGGATCTGTCTCCTCTCTCTCAGACACTGAGTAAAACAATTCCCCAGGAAGGGAGGCAGGCAGCATATCTCTCTCCCTCTCCAGACAGTGTGTGAAAGTGAAAAATAATGACTCTGAGAAACTTTATAATGGCAAAAAGATGGCCAAGTACAATGATGAAAATACTCTGCATACAGGGGAACCAGATGTGGTCAGTTAGATGAATCCAAACCAGTTCAAGTACTTACTCTACAACAACCATAGCAATTCCAACTATAACTACTTTTTATTTACTGGAGCCGAAGGAGATGGATGCCGTTTTACGATCCTGTATGTTTTTTCACAAGTTATTTTGTACGTAATGTTTCTGCCACTGTGTCTTATGACCGACAAGAGCTTCTAAATCAAATCAAATCAAATTGTATTTGTCACATACACATGGTTAGCAGATGTTAATGCAAGTGTAGTGAAATGCTTGTGCTTCTAGTTCCGACAATGCAGTAATAACCAACGAGTAATCTAACTTAACAATTTCACAACAATTACCTTATACACACAAGTGTAAAGGAATGTGGAATATGTACATACAAATATATGAATGAGTGATGGTACAGAACGGCATAGGCAAGATGCAGTAGATGGTATCGAGTACAGTATATACATATGAGATGAGTAATGTAGGGTATGTAAACATTATATGAAGTGGCATTGTTTAAAGTGGCTAGTGATACATTTTTTACATACATTTTTACATTATTAAAGTGGCTGGAGTTGAGTCAGTATGTAGGCAGCAGCCACTCAATGTTAGTGATGGCTGTTTAACACTCTGATGACCTTGAGATAGAAGCTGTTTTTCAGTCTCTCGGGCCCTGCTTTGATGCACCTGTACTGACCTCGCCTTCTGGATGATAGCGGGGTGAACAGGCAGTGGCTCGGGTGGTTGTTGTCCTTGATGATCTTTATGGCCTTCCTGTGACATCGGGTGGTGTAGGTGTCCTGGAGGGCAGGTAGTTTGCCCCCGGTGATGCGTTGTGCAGACCTCACTACCCTCTGGAGAGCCTTACGGTTGTGGGCTGAGCAGTTGCCGTACCAGGCGGTGATATTGCCCGACAGGATGCTCTCGATTGTGCATCTGTAGAAGGGTGTGAGTGCTTTTGGTGACAAGCCAAATTTCTTCAGCCTCCTGAGGTTGAAGAGGCGCTGCTGCGCCTTCTTAGGATGTCTTTTAATTGTCATTTCTAGCATGGTTCTAGCAGCTATGCCCAGTGACACAAGGCTACCTGACGAGCTAAATTACTTCTATGCGCGCTTCGAGGCAAGCAACACTGAAGCATGCATGAGAGCAGCAGCTGTTGCAGACAACTGTGTGATCATGCTCCCTGTAGCCAATGTGAGTAAGACCTTTAAGGGCTTGCAAGTAAGCATTTCTCTGTAAGGTCTACACCTGTTGTATTCGGTGCACGTGACAAATACAATTTGATTTGATTTAGTGCAATAATTGTGATATTACTACTGATACATAGCACACGATTCAACATCATCCTCACTATCATCATTATCAGAATAATCAGGTCAGTTGGCCCACTTTAAAACCATTGACATAATTGCTATCAGATAATATCTGGCTGAGGGAAGATAGAGTTTAAGCGACTTAGAAATGTCATCCAATTCTTCTGACAACAAAGTATGATGATACACTCTCAGAGGGAAACAACTGTGGCACTTTAAAAAATCAATGAGAGAAAACCGTTGAACTCTTTGTAAAGTGAATGATCGATAAATATTGCTACACGGGCCTCGTTTTTTCCGAAAGTTTCACAATTTCTATGTCGCCGGCATTAAAGAAAATGCCTCAAAATGCCTCAAAACATCTCCATTGACTAAAGATGAGAGTTGCTGTTTGTACAGCTGCACTCATTTGTCTGCCATACTCTTCAGGTCTTTTCAGAGAAGCTTTATCCAAGGAATGTTCTCATTCACAAACAGACAGACAAATACAGCCATTGAGAAATGAATGACTCACTCACTATAACAGTCCTCTGTTAGGTGACCTTGAATTGAGCATTCTGAACAAACAACTAGGCTATATCAAACACTGTCTGTATACATTGTGGTTCAGTGGTATATACTGGATGTCCTATCCAAAATACTGCATGTATGAAGTATGGGGGATGAAAGACTCTGGATCTTATTTGGAATGGGTAGCCTATTGTCTGTTTGGGCTACATAACTAGAGCTTAAGTGTCACGTTCCTGACCTATTTCTGTTAGTTTGTTGTATGTGTTAGTTGGTCAGGACGTGAGTTTGGGTGGGCATTCTATGTTTTCTGTTTCTATGTTGGTTTAAGGGTTGCCTGGTATGGCTCTTAATTAGAGGCAGGTGTTTTGCGTTGTCCTCTAATTGAGAGTCATATTTAGGTAGGTTGTTTCACAGTGTTCGTTGTGGGTGGTTGTCTCCTGTGTCAGTGTTTGTCGCACCATACGGGACTGTTCGGTATGTTTGTACATCGTCCTTTTTGTGTAGTCTATTTTTCCCTGTTCGTGCGTTCTTTGTGTTTTATTGTAAGTTCGTATGTCTAGGTTTGTCTACACATTCGTTTTGTTATTTTGTTAGTTAATTCAAGTCTAGTTCGTTTTCTGTCTTAGTTGTTTTGTCGTGTCTTTATTAAATCATGTCATTTCACAAAGCTGCGCCTTGGTTCAATCACTACTCCTCCTCTTCGGTTGAAGAGGAGGAGAACCACCGTTACATTAAGTATTTACAGTTGAAGTCGTAAGTTTACATACACTTAGGTTGGAAGTGTATGTAAGTCGGTTAGGACATCTACTTTGTGCGTGACACAAGTAATGTTTCCAACAATTGTTAACAGACAGATTATTTCACTGTATCACAATTCCATTGGGTCAGAGGTTTACATACACTAAGTTGACTGTGCCTTTTAAACAGCTTGGAAAATTCCAGAAAATTATGTCATGGCTTTAGAAGTTTCTGATAGGCTAATTGACATAATTTGAGTCAATTGGAGGTGTACCTGTGGATATATTTCAAGGCCTATGTAAGAGCTTTTGCTTTCCTCATCCTCGGAAGAGGTGAGGAGAGAAGGATCTTCAGACCAATATGCGGAGTCAGGGAAATATGCCATCTTTATTTATAACGAAAACTGATGACACGAAACAAAACACTTTAACAAACTACAAAATAAGAAAACGACGTACACGCAACCTGAACATAAACTTACATGGACAAACGTAAACTCACGAACAGGAACGGACATCGAAACATACGAACAGCCAAACAGCTCCAAAAGTGAATACATCTAACATAACGAAGACATCACAGGAGACAATCACCCACAAACAAACAGTGAGAATGCCCTACCTAAATATGACTCTTGATTAGAGGAAAATGCAAACCACCTGCCTCTAATCAAGAGCCATACCAGGCAAACCGAAACCAACATAGAAACAGATAACATAGACTGCCCACCCAAAACACATGCCCTGACCATAAACACATAAAAACTAACATAAATAGGTCAGGACTGTTACAGTACCCCCCCCCCAAGGTGCGAACGCCGGGCGCACCAGCACAAAGTCCAGGGGAGGGTCCGGGTGGGCAGTTGACCACGGTGGTGGTTCCGGTTCAGGACGCTGTCCCCATACCACCATAGTCACTCCCCTCTTCTTTCTACCCCTTCTAATGCCCACCCTAACACTACCTTCCCCTAAATAAACAGCTAGCACCAGGACAAGGGGCAGCACCGGGACAAAGGGTAGCACCGGGACAAGGGGCAGCACCAGAACAAGGGGCAGCACCAGGATAAGGACCATCACTGGAATAAGGGGCAGCACCGGGACAAGGGGCAGCACCGGGACAAGGGGCAGCACCGGGACAAGGGGCAGCATCGGGACAAGGGGCAGCACCGGGACAAGGGGCAGCACCGGGACAAGGGGCAGCACCGGGACAAGGGGCAGCACCGGGACAAGGGGCAACACCGGGACAAGGGGCAACACCGGGACAAGGGGCAGATCCCGGCTGAAGGACTCTGGCAGGTCCTGTTTGGACGGCTCTGGCAGGTCCATGCAGGCTGACGGCTCTCGACGCTCATGGCAGACTGACGGCTCTCTACGCTCATGGCAGGCTGACGGCTCTCGACGCTCATGGCAGGCTGACGGCTCTCGACGCTCATGGCAGGCTGACGGCTCTCGACGCTCATGGCAGGCTGACGGCTCTCGACGCTCATGGCGCTCTGACGGCTCTGGCTGCTCATGGCTCACTGACGGCTCTGGCTGCTCATGGCTCTCTGACGGCTCTGGCTGCTCATGGCTCTCTGACGGCTCTGGCTGCTCATGGCTCGCTGACGGCTCTGGCAGATCCTGTCTGATTGGCGGCTCTGGCAGATCCTGTCTGGTTGGCGGCTCTGGCAGATCCTGTCTGGTTGGCAGCTCTGGCAGATCCTGTCTGGTTGGCGGCTCTGGCAGATCCTGTCTGGCGGGCGGCTCTAGCGGCTCCTGTCTGGCTGACGGCTCTAGCGGCTCCTGTCTGGCGGATGGCTCTGATGGCGCTGGGGAGACGGATGGCTCAGATGGCGCTGGGGAGACGGATGGCTCAGATGGCGCTGGGGAGACGGATGGCTCAGATGGCGCTGGGGAGACGGATGGCTCTGGCCGCATACGGCGCACTGTAGACCTGGTGCGTGGTGCCGGAACTGGAGGCACCGGGCTAATGATAAGCACCTTCCTACTAGTGCGTGGAGCAGGGACAGGGCACACTGAACTCTCAAAGCGTACTCTATACCTGGTGCGTGGTACCGGCACTGGTGGCACCTGGCTGAGGGCACGCACCTCAGGACTAGTACGGGGAGAAGTGACAGTGTGTACAGGACTTAGGAGACGCACAGGTGGCTTAGTGCGTGGGGCCGGAACTGGAGGCACTGAACTGGATACACGCACTATAGGGAGAGTGCGTGGAGGAGGAACAGGGCTCTGGAAATGCACTGGTAGCCTAGTGCGTAATGTAGGCACTGTAGGTACTAGGCTGGGGCGGGGAGGTGGCGCCGGAAATACCGGACCGTGCAGGCGTACTGGCTCTCTTGAGCATTGAGCCTGCCCAACCTTACCTAGTTGAATGCTCCCGGTCGCCCTGCCAGTGCGGCGAGGTGGAATAGCCCGCACTGGGCTATGCAGGCGAACCGGGGAAACCATGCGTAAGGCAGGTGCCATGTATGCCGGCCCGAGGAGACGCACTGGAGACCAGACGCGTTGAGCCGGCCTCATGACACCTGGCTCAATGCCCAATCTAGCCCTACCAGTGCGGGGAGGTGGAATAACCCGCACCGGGCTATGCACACGTACAGGAGACACCGTGCGCTCTACTGCGTAACACGGTGTCTGCCCGTACTCCCGCTCTCCACGGTTAGCCTGGGAAGTGGGCGCAGGTCTCCTACCTGCCCTTGGCCCACTACCCTTTAGCCCCCCCCCAAGAAATTTTTGGGAGTTACTCACGGGCTTTTCGGGCTTCCGTGCAAGACGTGTCCCCTCATAATTCCGGTTTCGAGCTTGATTCTCCGGCTTCCATCCACGTCTCCTAGCTGCCTCCTTAAACCACCGCTCCTGGGCTGTGACTGCCTCACTCTTCTCACGAGAGCAGCGATATTCCCCAGTTTGCGCCCAGGGTCCTCTACCAGACAGGATCTCCTCCCAAGTCCAAAAGTCCTTGTTGCTCCGTCGAGCATTCCCATACCGCTTGGTCTCTGTATTTTGGTGGGTGATTCTGTAAGAGCTTTTGCTTTCCTCATCCTCGGAAGAGGTGAGGAGAGAAGGATCTTCAGACCAATATGCGGAGTCAGGGAAATATGCCATCTTTATTTATAACGAAAACTGATGACACGAAACAAAACACTTTAACAAACTACAAAATAAGAAAACGACGTACACGCAACCTGAACATAAACTTACATGGACAAACGTAAACTCACGAACAGGAACGGACATCGAAACATACGAACAGCCAAACAGCTCCAAAAGTGAATACATCTAACATAACGAAGACATCACAGGAGACAATCACCCACAAACAAACAGTGAGAATGCCCTACCTAAATATGACTCTTGATTAGAGGAAAATGCAAACCACCTGCCTCTAATCAAGAGCCATACCAGGCAAACCGAAACCAACATAGAAACAGATAACATAGACTGCCCACCCAAAACACATGCCCTGACCATAAACACATAAAAACTAACATAAATAGGTCAGGACTGTTACAGCCTACCTTCAAACTCAGTGCCTCTTTGCTTGACATCATGGGAAAATCAAAATAAATCAGCCAAGACCTCAGAAAGAAAATTGTAGACCTCCACAAGTCTGGTTCATCCTTGGGAGCAATTTCCAAACACCTGAAGGTACCACGTTCATCTGTACAAATAATAGTACGCAAGTATAAACACCACGGGACCACGCAGCCATCATACTGCTCAGGAAAAGTGCAAATCAATCCCAGAACAACATCAAAGGACCTTGTGAAGATGCTGGAGGAAACAGGTACAAAAGTATCTATATCCATAGTAAAACGAGTCCTACATCAACATAACCAGAAAATAAGCTCATCAAGAAAGAAACCACTGCTCCAAAACAGAAGACAGATGTAGTTTTTATGCCAGTGAAACGTTTGATTAAACAATTCAGAGACTGAAACGAATAAATCGGATGACTTACATTTAATTATTAAGGAGAGCAAATCAATATACAATCCCCAAATCAGCTGTAACTGTCAACACTAAAACAAAGCTAAATTAAAATGATGTTTGAGTGAACCATGAACACAGAAAATGTATGATAAAGTTGCTTCTGGACATGGTAGACTCCTTCTCCTCCTCTCTCTCAGAATAAAAGACTACAACTCCCCTATGCTGCCTTGGGATTTCCCAGTGGGAATTTCTAGGGCCCTATAAAATCCATGTTGCAGAGAACACGGACAGAATCCAGACAGTGGCTATGTTGCCATTAACTTGTCCAGTGATTTTTTTTGTCCACATTTTGAAAGTTTGAATAGAAAATAGATGTGACAATTGCCTGCTAGTGTGTGTTTCCATTTAACCATCTTGTGTCAATAAAGACGTCTGGACGTAATGCCGTCACACCTAAAAAAAAAAAAAGAATCTGCAAAAATCTACAGTGTGTCAAAAATTACTAAATGCACCCCCCTCCCCAACATTACAAATATTTTCACATGACCCTCCCCTTGTACAGTAAAAAAAAGGGTACATCCTCCCCCTCATATAATGAATTCTAAGTAATGTTTACAACAACAAATAACAATAACTGTAAGGACTCGATATACTGGATATTGGCTTTCCCACTTCAGCATGTTTTTGTGGCACAGTCGATGCCATGCAGGGCTAGGGACCAGAAGGTTGAGGGTTCGCAGACCACCACAGCCGACCTTACTCTCGCTGCCTGTTTCACTAGGCCTAGACAACAATCAGAGCCTGCTGCAGACAATATTCAGCTCGGGGGAAGTCAGATGTTGAACATTTTGATGCCATATTTATAATAATATAAAATATATGCAACAAAATTTCCACCAACAGTTTCTGTGCCAATGCACCGCACAACCAATAAACAAAGCATAGAGGAAATACATACCTTGTCTGTGACGTACAGACCACTTGGATCTTCTTTGAGGAGGTAGTGGAGGAGAAAAATGTCTGCAGTAACCTTGAGACCTTCAGTTGGAGGGTGTGAAATAAAACATCTGGATTATAATCAATAGAAGTACAACGACTGCATACTGTACAGGGTACATGACAAATGTAATGACGGATTACTGGGATCGAGGTCAGAGGAGCAGACTTAGTCAATTACATACTGCAACTAGCGATTGTCTCATTATGCTGCTGAAAATGTGATGGAATAACTAACGTGAGAAGAACATATCCAAGCCAGCACATTATGGTCTGGGTAGGCACAATGTGGTGCAAAAAGGTTATTCGCTTGTGAATGAATGTGAGTAGGAATATTAAAGAATTCTTACATATCACTGTGTGGTCTCTCAACGAGGAGTACTTCTGAATAAGCGCTGTGGACACAAGCATGTATTTCTGGGTAGTGGGGTGCCTACAGCAAAATAGAAACATACTACATTACAGTTAGACTGACAATTCTGTTCAGAATACAAATGCAATTGATTGATGGTGTTGATTATCATCAAGTAAAAGTTGAGTACGTGATATGCTATCAGCTGCAGTGATTATGACAAGACAGTCTGGAGAGGGAGAGTGTGGAGGACAGAGACAGTAGGAACAGAACACACAACAACTACACTGTAAATACATTCATTCACCATTAAGTTAGTATTGGTAAAGACAAATAAATAACACAGAACACACTATAATCACACTTCAAAGACTTTATAGAGGCTAACCAGTTTGTAGCTCCATAGTGAGCTTTAAACCGAGTCTTGCTTTGGTTTGAGATACAGAGGACAGAACAGGCCGCCCCAATACACCAACCTGAAAGACATCAATTAGAAACAAACACAATATAAAAACATGAGTATTTAATATCAAATGCATCTAACAAACCTGATCATAGTCTCAGTTTTGTCCCGCACATTGAATATAGTTGCGGAGAGTCCCTGTAATCCGAGATTCAGATCATTCAGGCAAAGAAAAAAACATCACCCAGATAGGCCAGTCGTGTGAGAAACTCGTCATCATGCAAGCAGTCAGACAAGTGAAAAGATGGTCAGTAAAGAAAACTTTAAGCTCGTCTCTCAATTTAAAAAACATGTCAATACTTTGCCCCTTGATAACCAGCGCACTTCTGTATGTTGTAAAAGCGTCACATGATCTCTGCCCATATCATTGCATAGTGCAGAAATTACACGAGAGTTCAGGGGCCTTGCTTTAACAAAGTTAACCATTTTCACTGTAGTGTCCAAAACGTCTTTCAAGCTGTCAGGCATTCCCTTGAAAGCAAGAGCTTCTCAGTGGATGCTGCAGTGTACCCAAGTGGCGTCGGGAGCAACTGCTTGCACTCGCGTTACCACTCCACTATGTCTCCCTGTCATGGCTTTTACACCATCAGTACAGATACCAACACATCTTGACCACCAAAGTCCGTTTGATGTCACAAAGCTGTCCAGTACTTTAAAAATATCCTCTCCTGTTGTCCTGGTTTATAGTGGTTTGCAGAAGAGGATGTCTTCCTTAATTGACTACCCATAAACGTAACGGACACATACCAGGAGCTGCGCCAGGCCCGCCACATTTGTTGAATCATCCAGCTGTAGAATTCACTGGCTTGTATGCGAAACAGTAATTGTTGTTGTTTGATGAAGGCGTTGTCTGTATACCTCTTTGATGGTCCAACGTCCCTGTCTGTTGTTCGGTGCTTTCCCGGGTAAGGGGACAGTAGCTCTTCGGCTGCATCAGATTCACAACTGTCAGTGTCCATGCTAGCTTGGCTAACAACAAATGTAGAATTACTGATAATAGCATTGGATGTGCTCGTGGAAGCAGAACAACTTGTGTCGTCGACAGGTACAGGTGTAGTACTGCTGGTAGTAGCAGTACTACCAGTAGAGCTGGTATGTGTCTCTATGGACTATGGACTTCCATAGAGACACATACCAGCTCTACTGGTATCATCCTTACTTTTTTTAAACTATTCATCAATTTTCAAGCAAAGTGATGATGCTGTTTTTACATGGCTGCTATGAAAGTGAACTGTGTTTGCGTGTGATCAGGGGTGTATTCATTTAGCCAATTGTGTTGAAAAACATTTCTTAAACGAAAGCAAACGGAACTAAACAGGGATAAAAATACCTGCATTTGTCCAAAGGAAACTCTCATTTGCAACTGTTGGACTAATGACTAATGAAGAGTGTGCAAGTCTGTCACCTTGATTACTATAAATTCACTCAACCTGTGCCCCTACGTTGTAAACTTTCATTCATTGGCTAGGTTGTAGCAATATCATGATGGGTACAGGGAAAATTAGAGTATCATGTAGTAGCCTAAACCTATTAATGTTACATTAAGCTGGGTGAATGGAATATGAATTACAGTCAAAATGTTCATCAAATAATTGTTTTATATATTTATTTTATACTTCAAGGGGTCTTAAAATTGTAAATCAAATATCTAAATCATTCTAGGTATGACTTTTATAAAACAATTCCATATAGCTTCGTAGAACCCCCTCCCTGGCTTAGACATTTTGAGGATGCTAAAATAATGTTTTGGACGAAAGTGTGCAAGCCTACAGGAGATTTTTGAAGTAGCCTAATCAGATTTAAACGTTGTTACTATTTGTGTTTATGCCACATGTAGAAGGTAATACATTTAAAAAGTTAAATGATAAATATTTTGTCTTTATTGAGGCGTTAGGCTCTATAGAGACGAGGCAGAGCTGTCGTTAAGCATTCCTAATAACTGGGCCTGCCAGGAGCATTTGTGGCCACATTATCATAGGACGACATGGGAGAATGATGATCCGCAACAGACAGCGCATCTCAGTAAAATAATAAAATAGAAGTGAAAATATAGGCAGACTGGCCTGCTACCGTGCCTTTATGGACCTTATAAACTGTAGAACCCACAACTGATCCAAATTACAGAGCTTTTGCACCGTAATTCAAATGACATTTTCCCTGCAGCCTAGAGTAGAATGTTGTACTCACTTGAAAACAATAATGCAATTATTCATTGCATTGTGGTGTTGTAGGCTAGTCTACGTAGGACAATTGTATTGTACCTAAAAATATCAATATGGGAGATTTTTGAGCTGCATGTCTCGTGTTTTCACTGTCCTTTCATGCACAATGATGCACCTGGCCTTTTTGCTGCTTATCAGCTATTCCTATCTGTTGTTGTGGATTCAAAGACAAAATATATGCAGCTTCGAATGAATTTATGTGTGGTATGATTGTTAGTTAGCCTATTGAAGATCTGGACAAGTTATCCACCTACCACTATTGTCACTATGAATGGTGGATAGATGGCAGGATAGACAGTTAGACTGGAAGACTATATTGACCTGTAAAAGTTTGTACAAGGAAAAGTGTAGTGCATAATGGAAGTACCAAAACACCTTGTTATATGGAAGTCACTTAATGTAACCTCTCCCCATTACAATAACAGGGGAGGTTAGCATGTTATATCATTCCCCCCAAGTCATGCTAACCTCTCCCCATTACAATAACAGGGGAGGTTAGCATGTTATATCATTCCCCCAAGTCATGCTAACCTCTTACCATTACAATAACAGGGGAGGTTAGCATTTTATATCATTCCCCCAAGTCATGCTAACCTCTTACCATTACAATAACAGGGGAGGTTAGCATTTTATATCATTCCCCCAAGTCATGCTAACCTCTCACCATTACAATAACAGGGGAGGTTAGCATTTTATATCATTCCCCCAAGTCATGCTAACCTCTCACCATTACAATAACAGGGGAGGTTAGCATTTTATATCATTCCCCCAAGTCATGCTAACCTCTCACCATTACAATAACAGGGGAGGTTAGCATTTTATATCATTCCCCCAAGTCATGCTAACCTCTCACCATTACAATAACAGGGGAGGTTAGCATTTTATATCATTTCCCTAAGTCATGCTAACCTCTTACCATTACAATAACAGGGGAGGTTAGCATTTTATATCATTCCCCCCAAGTCATGCTAACCTCTTACCATTACAATAACAGGGGAGGTTAGCATTTTATATCATTCCCTCAAGTCATGCTAACCTCTCACCATTACAATAACAGGGGAGGTTAGCATTTTATATCATTCCCTCAAGTCTTGCTAACCTCTCACCATTACAATAACAGGGGAGGTTAGCATTTTATATCATTCCCCCAAGTCATGCTAACCTCTCACCATTACAATAACAGGGGAGGTTAGCATTTTTGAGCGGTATGATATTTATGCACCTGTAACTATATTGATATTTATGCTCATGTGGCAGAGAGAAGATTTAGCAATTCTACTAATTTTGCTATGAGGTGGAAGCAAATGTTTGCAGTTTTAATATGATAACCGATGATCACCGGTCGCTAATTCAGCCATGCTTACTACAAGTTTAGAAAGCTGTCCACTAGACCAATTTACCAATCTAAAAACATTTAGCTGACAGGGGCTAATTGAGTGACTGTTGATGCACAACCACATTTTGAAACTGCACCTTGTATATTCTATTATTCTAACTCTCAACAGTAAGTTGAGACCCCGACTGAGTTCCAAAAAATGTAAATAATTGTATTTATTATTGTTCCGAGGGCCCATCCCTGATCTAGAGGTTATAACCTTGCCCCAGTCCTTTTCTATACTGATCTGATAGCTATTTCCAAGGGTCATCTCTTCATCTGTGTCCTGTCATTGCAGTTGAGGAAATGTTTTTTTGGAGTGTAACAGCGTACTCTCCCAAAACTACATCTATATTCATGGTTATTGCCGAGTTCAAGACAACTTAGAACTCTGAAACGCAGAAATGTATGACTTGAAAACTTGAAACATTCAGCCATTCCTATGGGGGAAATGAATGGGGAAAGAATGGGGCTTGGGGATAAACGCTGAAAATAAGGTCTGAGGTCAACCCAGGATTAGGAGATCTTATACTTCTTGTTCTATTAGATAATATCAGTCAGTAAACATGATGTTTATTATGAAGCCTTTATGTTCTTATCTTGATTACATAAATGCTTCAAAATTCATTATCTGACTTATTTTCGGCGTTTATCCCCAAAAAACATTCATTTCCCCATAGGCTTTGGCCAATGAGTAATGGCGGAGCAAGCTTCTGTTAGCGCCTACAAAATGACGGCATTACTATTGCTCTCTCTATAATGACTCTGTTTCTCCTTGCATCACAATACAGTGGACTAACATCTTTGGCAGAAAAACATGCAGGTAAATGGCCAGTCATGTCTATTTTAGTGTGTGCATGTGTACATTTGTTTTACTCCAACTAACCACAGTACATACAGCACTACTTTTGGGAGTGTTGTGTTAGTGACTTTCAGTAAAAAAAGACGGATACAGACCTGCATTCTGGATGCCTCCATGTGTCAAGAAGAGAAGCACCATGGAAGCACCAGTGTACCATACCGTACTTCACTGTAGTTTCCTGTGGGAAGGCTTCCCTCTGTTGGTTACAAGTGGTAGGCTACAACTAACCCCCTCTCAGGAAGGGATGACATCACTATCAGCACCACCAGCCATAGTGATTGGGTGCATTTGAGCGTATCATTGTCACCACCTTTTAAAGTGTCCCTCATTATGAGGATAAGAATTGTCCCACAAGACCCTACTGTATATGTCGACTGCATGAACATTACAAAAATCACGTGATCAAAGGTCATGAAGTTTTGACTGCAGTCTACGCAAGTTTCTGCAGTTGCTCTTCACCAACTTCATCCTGCAGCCATCACCTGCACTGTGGGAGGCTCTATAGTCAACCAATGTTTTTGTTTGACCCACGCGAACATGACCAAAAACGTGACTGAAACAGGAACCAACTTTGCTGCAACTCATGTATACAGTGTCATGTTCTGACCTTAGTTCCTTTTTTATGTCTTTATTTTAGTTTGGTCAGGGCGTGAGTTGGGGTGGGCATTCTATGTTGTTTTTCTATGTTTTGTTCTGTATGTTATATGTCTATGTGTTTGGCCTAGTATGGTTCTCAATCAGAGGCAGGTGTCAGTTGTTGTCTCTGATTGGGAGCCATATTTAGGTAGCCTGTTTTCTATTGTGCTTTGGTGGGTGATAGTTTCCTGTGTTAGTACCATACGGTACTGTTTCGGTTTTCATTTATTCTCTTGTTATTTTGTATTTTGTATTCATTCTCGATTAAATGATATTATGAATACGTACCACGCTGCATTTTGGTCCTCCTCTCCTTCCACCAACGAAAGCCGTTACATACAGTGGATAGTTACAAATGAATGTCACCAATTCATTGTACACCGAACAAAAAATATAGGCACAACATAAAAAATGTTTCATGAGCTGAAATAAAAGATCCCAGAAATGTTCCATATGCACAAAAAGCTTGTTTCTCTCAAATTTTGTTCACAAATTTGTTTACATCCTTGTTAGTAAGCATTTCTCCTTTGCCAAGATAATTCATCCACCTGACAGGTGTGGCATATCAAGAAGCTGATTAAACAGCATGATCATTACACAGGTGCACCTTTTAAAATGTATTTAACCTTTATTTAACCAGGAAGGGCTCATTGAGATTAAAAATCTATTTTTCAAGAGCGTGCTGGCCAAGATAGGCAGCACCAAGTCATTACAAAAATTGCAGACAGACAACATGAAAAACTACCAGTAATCTAGTAAAAACCATAGAATTCACAAAAGTAGAACAAAATCAAAAACAGCAAATTAAAAACGATGATTCCCTGACCTGTCAGTCTCAAGATCAATCATCAGTGATTTAAAAATACCAATCAGGACAAGTTCTTCCAGTTTAAAAGTATTTTGCAAGGCGTTCCAAGACGATGGCGCAGAGTACATAAAAGCCCTTTTACCAAATTCAGTTCGGACATTTGGAACAGTTAGCAGGATAAATTCCAACGAACGAAGAGAGTACCCACCACATTTCTGAACAATAAAAATGCCCAAATAAAAAGGTAGTAAGTAAACCCAAAATGGCTTTTTAAATAAAAGTATACCAGTGACTGAGCCTACGAGTGACTAGAGAAGGCCAGCCAACCCTGGTATACAAAGTGCAGTGGCGCGTAAGGGTTTTGCATTTTAAAATAAATCTCAAAGTGCCATGGTAAAGGGTGTCAATTGATCTCAAACACTGAGCGGAAGCATTCATATATAAAATATCCCCATAGTCTAGTAAAGGCATAAATGTAGCTGATTCTACCCTCCTTCTGGCTTCAAAAGAAAAGGCCTTATTCCTAAAATAAAATCCCAATTTCAGCTTAAATTTTTGTTGTAAGTTGTTGAATATGCAATTTAAAAGAGAGGCCGTCATTAATTAAAATCCAAGATATTTATATGAG
This sequence comes from Salvelinus fontinalis, assembly GCF_029448725.1. Taxonomy (NCBI): domain Eukaryota; kingdom Metazoa; phylum Chordata; class Actinopteri; order Salmoniformes; family Salmonidae; genus Salvelinus; species Salvelinus fontinalis. Next base: position 26,869,765 of record NC_074687.1, read on the forward strand.
GTTACAACCTCATTCTCCTTTCCCTGACAGGTAGTAATAGGTGAAAGGTTCAGAGGTCTATTTCTTGCTTTAGAAAACACCATTAGTTTAGTTTTGTTAGTATTGAGGATAAGCTTCAATTGACACAAGGTATGTTGAACCGTATAAAAAGCAGTTTGCAAGTTCTAGAAAGCTTTTATAAGAGACGTGGCACAACAGTAAATAACAGTATCATCAGCATAAAAATTAAGTTGCACATTTCGGAGATTTTTGTCTAAATAATTTATTTAAATAGTGAATAAGAGAGGACCAAGTACAGAGCCTTCGGGCACACCATTAAAGAAAGACAATTTAACAGACATAAGCCCATCAAATTGAGTGCACTGAGTTCTATCAGACAGATAGTTAGCAAAGCATGCAACTGCATGCTCTGAAAGACCTACACTCGACAATCTCTGCCTCAGTATAGCATGATCAACTGTATCAAAAGCCTTAGAGAGATCAATAAAAGGTGAGACACAGTGCTGTTTTTTTGTCAAGGGCTTCAGTGATATCATTTAAAATCTTCATGGCTGCTGTAATTGTGCTATGCTTCTTCCTGAAGCCCGATTGGTACATTGATAAAATAGAGTTAGTAAATAAAAACTATTTTAGCTGTTCACTCACAAGGGTTTCAAGTATTTTCACCAGGGGTGACAGTTTTGAGATTGGCCTATAATTATTTAAAAGAGTTGGATCTCCCCCTTTTAAAAGTGATAGGACAAATGCTGATTTCCAGATCTTTGGAATTTCATTACATTCCAGGGTTAGATTGAACAGATATATAAGTGGTTCAGCTATGAAATCAGCTGCCAAATTTAAAAAGCAGGGATCCAAAAGATCAGGACCTGCAGGTTTTCTCTGATCTAAGGATTTCAGGGCTTTATGTACAACCTGCACTGAGAATGGCAAAAAGCTAAAAGTTTGACCAGCTCTCACTGGTTCATCCACACAGGGTTGTACAGAGACAGAGGACACTGGTTCATCCACACAGGGTTGTACAGAGACAGAGGACACTGAATCAAACAGCCTACCAGATGATACAAAGTGCTCATTGAAACAATTCAGCATTTCAGTTTTGTCATATACAGCAACAGAGTCCTTCAAAACACATGACATTACTGTTACCAGACATACCAGACATCATTAACATTACTGTTACCAGACATAGACTTAATAGCCTTACAAAACGTTCTAGGGTCATTCAGGTTATCAGTGGAAACAGACATAAAATATTCAGACTTCCTGAGAAGAAAATATTGCAATACTGGTATCGTCACAGCCCTAAACAATATGTGTATTGACAATGTACACTGCTCAAAAAAATAAAGGGAACACTTAAACAACACAATGTAACTCCAAGTCAATCACACTTCTGTGAAATCAAACTTTCCACTAAGGAAGCAACACTGATTGACAATAAATTTCACATGCTGTTGTGCAAATGGAATAGACAAAAGGTGGAAATTATAGGCAATTAGTAAGACACCCCCAAAAAAGGAATGGTTCTGCAGGTGGTGACCACACACCACTTCTCAGTTCCTATGCTTCCTGGCTGATGTTTTGGTCACTTTTGAATGCTGGCGGTGCTTTCACTCTAGTGGTAGCATGAGACGGAGTCTACAACCCACACAAGTGGCTCAGGTAGTGCAGTTCATCCAGGATGGCACATCAATGCGAGCTGTGGCAAAAAGGTTTGTTGTGTCTGTCAGCGTAGTGTCCAGAGCATGGAGGCGCTACCAGGAGACAGGCCAGTACATCAGGAGACGTGGAGGAGGCCGTAGGAGGGCAACAACCCAGCAGCAGGACCGCTACCTCCGCCTTTGTGCAAGGAGGTGCACTGCCAGAGCCCTGCAAAATGACCTCCAGCAGGCCACAAATGTGCATGTGTCTGCTCAAACGGTCAGAAACAGACTCCATGAGGGTGGTATGAGGGCCCGACGTCCACAGGTGGGGGTTGTGCTAACAGCCCAACACCGTGCAGGACGTTTGGCATTTGCAAGAGAACACCAAGATTGGCAAATTCGCCACTGGCGCCCTGTGCTCTTCACAGATGAAAGCAGGTTCACACTGAGCACATGAGCACATGTGACAGACGTGACAGAGTCTGGAGACGCCGTGGAGAACGTTCTGCTGCCTGCAACATCCTCCAGCATGACCGGTTTGGCGGTGGGTCAGTCATGGTGTGGGGTGGCATTTCTTTGTGGGGCCGCACAGCCCTCCATGTGCTCGCCAGAGGTAGCCTGACTGCCATTAGGTACCGAGATGAGATCCTCAGACCCCTTGTGAGACCATATGCTGACACATGCACATTTGTGGCCTGCTGGAGATCATTTTGCAGGGCTCTGGCAGTGCACCTCCTTGCACAAAGGCGGAGGTAGCGGTCCTGCTGCTGGGTTGTTGCCCTTCTACGGCCTCCTCCACGTCTCCTGATGTACTGGCCTGTCTCCTGGTAGCGCCTCCATGCTCTGGACACTACGCTGACAGACACAACAAACCTTTTTGCCACAGCTCGCATTGATGTGCCATCCTGGATGAACTGCACTACCTGAGCCACTTGTGTGGGTTGTAGACTCCGTCTCATGCTACCACTAGAGTGAAAGCACCGCCAGCATTCAAAAGTGACCAAAACATCAGCCAGGAAGCATAGGAACTGAGAAGTGGTGTGTGGTCACCACCTGCAGAACCATTCCTTTTTTGGGGGTGTCTTACTAATTGCCTATAATTTCCACCTTTTGTCTATTCCATTTGCACAACAGCATGTGAAATTTATTGTCAATCAGTGTTGCTTCCTAAGTGGACAGTTTGATTTCAGTGTGATTGACTTGGAGTTACATTGTGTTGTTTAAGTGTTCCCTTTATTTTTTTGAGCAGTGTATATGACAATAACAACATGTGTAAAGGAGTCTACATGAATGAATGTTGAGCCACCTGCCAACATAAGCCTCAAACATTTCAGATCACGCATTGTGATGACACTGGTGTCACATAATGCATCAGCCAGTCATAGGCCATGAATCTGTCCGTCCATCCCTCAGTCACACTGTAAAGCAGTTGACATCATAGTAGAAAAGATGATGTAGCTACCAGACCCACAAGCCATTAGTTATTTTACATTTAAAACCATTATCTCTTCTCCACCACAGCCAGTATCTCCCAGCTCACCATTTCCAGTCCCCCAGTTTGTATCCCTTAAGGTCCCCAGGTTCAGCCCCCCTGGGCAGGGTCAGACCAGTCTAAAGGCCCCAGGTTCAGCCCCCCTGGGCAGGGTCAGACCAGACTAAAGGCCCCAGGTTCAGCCCCCCTGGGCAGGGTCAGACCAGTCTAAAGGCCCCGGGTTCAGCCCCCCTGGGCAGGGTCAGACCAGTCTAAAGGCCCCCAGGAAAGTAGAATCTCCATCCAGAGAAATATTGGCTGTAGAGCGAGGTATCAGCAGCTCCACCCTGTCCCCGACCTCCAGTTTCACTATACCTACAGAGAAGAGAGTTAACACACTCATATACGTACAGGCACACATGTAAACACACACAAACATGCACATGTACGCACTCACCCCCTGTGTAGCAGGTGTTGTATGGGTAAACAGGGTTCATGTCCTGGATACAGCGGAACAGTGTGACATACTGAGCTTCATCTCCCACAACATTCCTCTTCTTCCTGTTCACCACATGACCCATGGCAAAGATCCTGTCCATGTAGTACACCTGTATGAGGAGGGAGGGAGGGAGGGAGGGAGGCAGGCAGGCAGGCAGGCAGGCAGGCAGGCAGGCAGGCAGGCAGGCAGGCAGGCAGACAGACAGACAGACAGACAGACAGACAGACAGACAGACAGACAGAGCGAGACAGAGACAGACAGACAGACAGAGAGACCGAGACAGACCGAGAGAGAGACAGACAGACCGAGGGAGAGAGATAGACAGAGAGAGACAAGGAGACAGACAGAGAGAGAGACGTACAGACAGACAGACAGAGAGACGGAGAGAGAGAGAGAGAGAGACAGAGAGAGAGAGAGAGAGAGAGATACAGAGAGAGAGAGAGAGAGATAGATACAGAGAGAGAGAGATACAGAGAGAGAGAGAGAGAGAGAGAGAGAGAGAGAGAGAGAGAGAGAGAGAGAGAGTAGTTAGAGCCATGACATGTGCAGGAGAAGAAGATGAATGTTGTTGGGCTTGTGAGATATTGTAGTATATCTGAAGAGAGAATGGGAGAGTTGGGGCTTGTGAGCTGTTGTGTCTATGTAATAGCTTAGAGCTACTGTACCTTCACCCCATGTGATCTAGCACTAACCTATATGATACACCAAGTTCTCTGATGTAGACAACCAGTGCTCACCTGGCTGTAGACAAAGTAGTATCCCTCCTCTCTGACAAGAAAGCTGTCACTCTCTGCCTCCAGGGCGGAGCCTCTCCTAAGCCCCTCTTGCCAGGGGATCCCTGTGTGAGGCTCCAATGCAAACTCTGCACAACACCAGAAACACAAACCATGAATAAATCAATCAAAACACCACCAACCTCGACAAACAAACCATGTGTGAGTCAATCCAAACACGATGAACTACCTAGCATAGCCCAAGTCCCAGTCTGTATGTCCTTAAGTCAACTTAACTATTTCTGGTAAAATTGTGTGTAATTCCTGGTTTACAGTACCTTTCTGGAATGTTTCCCTGTTGCTATCTGCCAGCATCTGTAGACAGGGTTGAGACACTAGAGAGTAGGACAGAGGGAGAGTTTAGCATTGATTCAAACTACACTACCCAATAATCCCCTCCATGTAGCCTAACTCTCACACATAATCAATCAAATTTGTCTTGTATACTGAGTGTATGATGTACAATTCTAATTAATATGCTTTGTTTAACTGATTGAACAAACTTTTATTTTTGTTGAACTTATATTTGTGGTTTGGTTTTCATATCAGCCCTTTTGGGCTTCCAGACTCATCTGCAGACCATTTCCACCAGTTCTTTATCTGTACTGTTTGTTATTTATCTTGTTTTCTTTGGTGAGAGTAAATAACCCCCCCCCCCCCCCCCCCCAATAAAAAAAAAAAAAAAACTAAACCTCACTGTGTATAAGATTAGTAATTTCTAGATAGAGCAGGAACAAAAAACAGTGCAGCTTGCCAGAAATAATTGTACTTGTTTGAAGTGTTAAAGCATCAGCCCCATTTGAAAGCAACAATCCCAGAATATAATCTAAAAACAGAACAGAATTGACAACGTGCTGTATCACCCTTCAACATGTCAAACAGATACAAATAGTCCCAGAGAATAGTATTGGAAGTCTTGCCTGTGTTCTCAGGTCCTGTGCCCACACTCCTCTTCCTGATGAAGATCAGCCTAGTCTGGGACTCTGAGGGGTGTGGAGGGGGCTGGGGACCAGGGGGGTGTGGAGGGGGCTGGGGTTCAGGGGTGTGTGGAAGGGACTCGGGGTCAGGCAGGTGTGGAGGGGGCTTGGGGTCAGGGGGGTGTGGAGGGGGCTGGGGGTCAGGGGGGTGTGGAAGGGGCTGGGGGTCAGGGTGGTGTGGAGGGGGCTGGGGGTCAGGGGTGTGTGGAAGGGGCTGGGGGTCAGGGTGGTGTGGAGGGGGCTGGGGGTCAGGGGGGTGTGGAGGGGGCTGGGGGTCAGGGGGGTGTGGAGGGGGCAAGGGGTCAGGGGGGTGTGGAAGGGACTCGGGGTCAGGGGGGTGTGGAGGGGGCTGGGAGTCAGGGGGGTGTGGAGGGGGCTGGGAGTCAGGGGGGTGTGGAGGGGCGGAGCTGCTCCTCCTGGTTCTGGAGCTGCTGCTCATCTGTTGCAGTGTCTGGGTAACGCATCGAAATCAACTCCATCTCATATCATACATATTTTACAGACACAGCATCAAAGAATAGCAGAGAATATGTAAACATCTTGCCTCCTCTCTCCTGCGAAATACCTCTGACCGGAGCCCCTCCACCTCGGCCCTGAGAGCCAGCAGATGGAACAGAGATAAAGCCGAGAGAGACGATGAGGTGACCGCCGCCAGGGTCAGCAACAGGACCGGCCAGGAGAGCCTCCGACCCCCAGACTCCTGCCCAGGCACAGGGCCAACAGCCTCAGGACTTGGACCTGCAGACACCATCACAGGAACCAGACAGCCTCCTCCGTAGTCACACTGGCTGCATGACCTGCCTTCCAAAGGGCTCTCCTCTTGGGATAGTAATGCTGGAGCTTCAGTCTTCAGTCAATGTTTTTGGTATGTTCTGGTAAATTCTAGTCTGCCTCCCGCTCTCTTAACTGTCCATTGTCTCTCCAGACACTCTGTCGTGTCTCCTTCTTAGCTTTTTCTGGACTTACTTTCTATGTACAACTACTGTTAGTCCTTCCCTTACTTTCTGTTCAGGACTGTTAGTCCTTCCCTTACTTTCTGTTCAGGACTGTTAGTCCTTCACTTACTTTCTGTTCAGGACTCTGTTAGTCCTTCCCTTACTTTCTGTTCAGGACTCTGTTAGTCTTTCCCTTACTTTCTGTTCAGGACTCTGTTAGTCCTTCCCTTACTTTCTGTTCAGGACTCTGTTAGTCATTCCCTTACTTTCTGTTCAGGACTCTGTTAGTCCTTCCCTTACTTTCTGTTCAGGACTGTTAGTCCTTCACTTACTTTCTGTTCAGGACTCTGTTAGTCCTTCCCTTACTTTCTGTTCAGGACTCTGTTAGTCTTTCCCTTACTTTCTGTTCAGGACTCTGTTAGTCCTTCCCTTACTTTCTGTTCAGGACTCTGTTAGTCATTCCCTTACTTTCTGTTCAGGACTCTGTTAGTCCTTCCCTTACTTTCTGTTCAGGACTGTTAGTCCTTCCCTTACTTTCTGTTCAGGACTCTGTTAGTCATTCCCTTACTTTCTGTTCAGGACTCTGTTAGTCCTTCCCTTACTTTCTGTTCAGGACTCTGTTAGTCCTTCCCTTACTTTCTGTTCAGGACTCTGTTAGTCCTTCCCTTACTTTCTGTTCAGGACTCTGTTAGTCCTTCCCTTACTTTCTGTTCAGGATTCTGTTAATCCTTCCCTTACTTTCTGTTCAGGACTCTGTTAGTCCTTCCCTTACTTTCTGTTCAAGACTCTGTTAGTCCTTCCCTTACTTTCTGTTCAGGACTGTTAGTCCTTCCCTTACTTTCTGTTCAGGACTCTGTTAGTCCTTCCCTTACTTTCTGTTCAGGACTGTTAGTCCTTCCCTTACTTTCTGTTCAGGACTCTGTTAGTCATTCCCTTACTTTCTGTTCAGGACTAAGTTAGTCCTTCCCTTACTTTCTGTTCAGGACTCTGTTAGTCCTTCCCTTACTTTCTGTTCAGGACTCTGTTAGTCCTTCCCTTACTTTCTGTTCAGGACTGTTACTCCTTCCCTTACTTTCTGTTCAGGACTCTGTTAGTCCTTCCCTTACTTTCTGTTCAGGACTCTGTTAGTCCTTCCCTTGCTTTCTGTTCAGGACTGTTAGTCCTTCCCTTACTTTCTGTTCAGGACTCTGTTAGTTCTTCCCTTACTTTCTGTTCAGGACTCTGTTAGTCCTTCCCTTACTTTCTGTTCAGGACTCTGTTAGTCCTTCCCTTACTTTCTGTTCAGGACTCTGTTAGTCCTTCCCTTACTTTCTGTTCAGGACTCTGTTAGTCCTTCCCTTACTTTCTGTTCAGGACTAAGTTAGTCCTTTCCTTACTTTCTGTTCAGGACTCTGTTAGTCCTTTCCTTACTTTCTGTTCAGGACTCTGTTAGTCCTTCCCTTACTTTCTGTTCAGGACTGTTAGTCCTTCCCTTACTTTCTGTTCAGGACTCTGTTAGTCCTTCCCTTACTTCGTCTTCTGCTTCTCCCAGGTATTTCTTTCTCTCCCGTCTCAGTGACTGCACAGTTTGAACATGGTGCTTGAATGGTGTATTAGGCAGGGTAGAGCTGCAGCCTCCCTCTCCTCTGTTCTGCTCAGTTAACCACACTCAGAACTTCCTGCTCTGATGACGGCCAAGTCAAACCACCCTCTCTTTTTACCCATCTATGCTCTGTCCATCCTCCCCGCTCTAAACGACAAACTCTGCTTTCTCTTCAACCACTTTAGTCTGACAGGGCACAGCAGGGGAGACACATCTGATCCTGACTAAAGTCACAGCTGATGCAAATACGACAAGCTATAAAACATATGTCAAATCATAATTAGTGTGTTGTGGAAGAGGAAAATGGAGTGTGGAAATATGATGACTCATATTTTGGTCTGAATAGACAGGATGGCCAACTAGAAAAGGAAGTGCAAAAATCCCCCCTTGCCTCTTTACATCAGCATAGCAAAACATCATCACTGTTCCAGAAAATAAAAAGTGAAGTAGAGAATGTTTTTCTCTATTTGTAGCCAACATATTTCTGTGAATGTGGAACCAGACACTTCACAGACTACTGCTAAACATGCTAAACATCACAGAAGAGAGATTCTAAGAACTTTGGGTTTATTCAGTTATTGCTTGTTACTGTACAAAGAACAGAAAATGAGATTGTGTACTTAGAAAAGACTGAATATAAACAAACTAACACATCAACACTAGAGTAGTAAAATGACTGCAGTGGTTGTTTTCCTCAACAGAATGGATGCACAATTCAAGTTCAGTTCATGAGGGTACAGAGCTCTCAACTACAATACCCATAAGCATCCAGCTCAGAGAACATCCCTCATCATCATTGCATGTTTAGTCCTTCAACAAATCAGTGTATCAGTATGTTAACATATCATTCTCTCCTGCATAACAACGCCAGCTTTCATTCCATTTCACTGTAAGGTCTACTACACCTGTTGTATTCGGAACATGTGACAAATACAATTTGAATTGATTTCTGAGACGTATAAACACTTGAATATCCTTAGAAATAATATTTTACACAACGCTAATGCAACATTATGTAGAATAGCAATTGCTTTGAGTTCAATATAACATTTATTTCACAATAGGACCTGGTCGGACCTGGTAGGTGGCCAAAGACTCTAGCAGCAACATGTTCCACATGTATCACTCCAACAGCTCTGGTGGGAGTGAGGGCCAATTCAGTCAAGTCAGGAATTTAATTGCACTCCTAGAGATCAATTCTATGTCAAATGTACCTGACAGGGTCTGAAATGGGTCTGACTCCCACTACCTCCCACTGTTTATGGAGGATTGCCAGGTCATTGTCTAAAGCAGGGCTGTCAAACATACAGCCCGAGGGTGTTCAATCCGGCCCACGGGTGGTTTGAGGTGTGGGTGGGTTTCTTGACTGTGTCCAGCTCACTAATAATCACTGAAATGAAAGCAGTCAGGAAGCATTGACCATTCCAGAAACGATGGATAGAGGGACCATTCTTTGCAAATTTTGACGTCGAGGAAATAGGACACATTTTCAGTGCGGCCCTCCGGACCTGGTTGAAGACCAACAGATGCCTCAGAAGTCCTCAACTGGCAGCCTCATTAAATAGTACCAGCAAAACACTAGTCTCAACATCAACAGTGAAGAGGCGACTGGGATGCTGGAATTCTAGGCAGAGTTGCAAAGAAAAAGTCATATCTCAGACTGGCCAATAAAAATAAAAGATGTGCAGAAGAACACAGACACTGGACAGAGGAACTCTGCCTAGAAGGCCTGCATCACGGAGTCGCCTTCTCACTGTTGATGTTGAGACTGGTGTTTTGCGGGGTACTATTTAATGAAGCTGCCAGTTGAGGACTTGTGAGGCATCTGTTTCTCAAACTAGACACTCTAATGTACTTGTCCTCTTGCTCAGTTGTGCACCAGGGCCTCCCACTCCTCTTTCTATTCTGGTTAGAGCCAGTTTGCGCTGTTCTGTGAAGGAAGTAGTACACTGCGTTGTACGAGATCTTCAGTGTCTTAGCAATTTCTCGCATGGAATAGCCTTAATTTCTCAGAACAAGAATAGACTGACGAGTTTCAGAAGAAAGTTATTTGTTTCTGGACATTTTGAGCCTGTAATCGAACCCACAAATGCTGATGCTGCAGATACTCAACTAGTCTAAAGAAGGACAGTTTTATTGCTTCTTTAATCAGTACAACAGTTTTCAGCTGTGCTAACATAATTGCAATAGGGTTTTCTAATGATCAATTCGCTTTTTAAAACGATACATTTGGAATAGCTAACACAACGTGCCATTGGAATGACGGTTGCTGATAATGGGACTCTGTACGCCTATGTAGATATTCCATAAAAAATCTGCTGTTTCCAGCTACAATAGTCATTTAAAACATTAACAATGTCGACACTGTATTTCTGATCAATTTGATGTTATTTTAATAGACAAAAAAGGTGCTTTCTTTCAAAAACAAGGACATTTCTAAGTGACCCCAAACTTTTGAACGGTCGTGTATATAGTGAATAATTAGTGTTGTAGATGAAAATGTCTCTGTGACCGTTTCAGCTCACTGTGATAAAAGCAGTTCAGTCTGAAGTTAGATTCTAGAGCCAACATGTCTGCTGATTCTGAGTGTCTCTGTTTGGTGTGTCAGAATGGCTTTGACACAGTAGAACTGCACTGTAGTATGCTGCAGTGAGACCGAGATGGAACAGAGAATAGAGTCATATTCATTTGTGCTCGGGTTGCAATGGGTCGGAAACTTTCCGGACATTTTCCATGGGAAGTTAAGCCCTGGAATTTGGGGAATGTTGCTTAAATTCATTAAAAAAGTTAGCTTATAACAGTGAAACTTTTTTGTGGGATACACATAAAGCAATTCTAGGTCTTGTGGCATCTTTACAGGGAAATGCCACGGGCACTATCTGATGTGTGGAGACATTTCATTGCAGCTAATGTAGAAGGAAAAGCTGTGTACATTTGCAAATACTGTGCCAAATCATATGTGAAGAATGCAACAAAGATGCAGAATCATCTGGCCAAGTGCATAAAGTTCTCTTAGCGCTCACAACAAGCAACCTCTCACAAAAGTCCCTCTATCTGAGGTGAAAATGATGAGACACGTTATCGATAGCAACAGCTCATGGTCCTCCTGGAATCAGAAGTGTTTTTGACTCAATGGAGGAACGTAGTCAAAGAAATACTGATGAATGTCTTGCACGAGCTTTGTATGCAACTGATTCACCTCTGATGCTCACAGGCAATGTGTATTGGAAGAGATTTCTGAATGTTCTTCGCCCAGCATACACCCCTCCAACCAGACATGCTTTATCTACTCATTTGCTGGATGTAGAGTTCAACACAGTTCAAGTGAAGGTCAAGCCAATCATAGAGAAAGCAGACTGTATTGCAATCATCTCTGATGGGTGGTCGAATGTTTGTGGGCAAGGAATAATTAACTACATCATCTCCACCCCTCAACCAGTATTCTACAAGAGCACAGACACAAGGGACAACAGACACACTAGTCTCTACATTGCAGATGAGCTGACGCCAGTCATCAATGACCTTGGACCACAGAAGGTATTTGCACTGATGACAGACAATGCTGTGAACATGAAGGCTGCTTGGTCTAAAGTGTAGGAATCCTACCCTCACATCACACCCATTGGCTGTGCTGCTCATGCATTGAATCTGCTCCTCAAGGACATTGTGGCAGTGAAAACAATGGATACACTACAAGACATCCAAGGAAATGGTTAGGTATGTGAAGGGTCATCAAGTAATAGCAGCAATCTACCTCACCAAGCAAAGTGAGAAGAATAAGAACACCACATTGAAGCTGCCCAGCAACAGCAGTTGGGGGGGTGTTGTCATTATGTTAGTCTTTGGGATGGAAATACAATATGGCAGTAGTGCCAACATATCTCATCAGCCACCTGGTGCAAGGGACTTTGTGGATCTGAGTTTCTTTCCCCTGTTTCCTCCATCATCCTCCAAATCCCACCAACATCAGCTGCCTCAGAGCGCAACTGGTCCTTGTTTGGGAACACAACAAAAGCACGCAACAGGCTGAAAAATCGGTGGCCATCCCGGCAAATTTGAGGCTTTTTGACTCTGACAACGAGCCATCCTCAACAAGGTTGGAAAGTGACAGTGAAGATGAGGCCTCAGAGTCTGACGTTCAAGAGATGGACATTGAGGAGGTCCAGGGAGAAGACATGGAAGCCTGAGAGGAAGACAACCAAAGCTTTAGTTTCTAGACTATCATTTTACAGATGTATGTTGAAAACATCTTTCTGAGATAAGATGGATCATTGGGGATCATTCAATATTCCCTTCTGTTGTTTAGTGAAATCCTCCCATGTGAAGAGTCAACTCTTCTTTGAAGTTAAATTCGTAACATTTAAAAAATATATATATATTGGAAGGATGTAATCATTTGCAATTATATCTACTTATGATAAGGTTTATGTTTTTCTCTATATGATATGGTAAATACATCCAATGCAAAAAACATTTACATTTAAAAATGGTTAATTAATTTGCATATATTTCTGTTAATTCCCACAGTACGTTTCCACCTCTGAATATTACCCAAAATGTGCCACCCCAATTAGCGCACAATGTAGCAATAGATCTTGTAACTAAAAAAACAAAATTGAGCATTTCTTATTGGACAGGTATTCCCTCCCTGTTATAATCTGTTAATGATCACGACCCAGCAGGGTTAGAGTTTCTATTTGTCTCCCTCAGCTCCAGTCCCTGGAAGACATGCAGGAAAGGTTCATTAGCTCTTTAAAAGCACTCCGAGCAGGTAAAGCCATTTCTCCACAAAGAGCCATGTGGTGAAATGAGACACTAGCCTACTTGACGGAACAATCATTACATTGAGAAGAATAGAATAACACAAATAATAATACAACTTAGTAACAAGTCTCATGGTGCAAACGCAGAGATGAAAATATAACCCTCACATACCTAACACACACTCTATCCCACGAAGTGTCCTTCACTTTCACAGGAAGCTAACAGAGCTAGGTTTTTCACAGGCCATGGTATTTGGGTGAGGGTCTTCTGGTTTTTAATAGTTTGCAGAATTCAGAACATTGCAGATAAAAATGTTTTGTACAGACAGACAAGCCTGACACGTCATAATTCAGAATATGTGTCTGTTCTTTATAGTACAGTTCTATCAGCAACAATCTAAAGGTCACATCCGTCTGAAAGCCCTGGTGTTGGCAACCAAGATAACGGGTCACGGGTCAACTATGCAAAGAGTTGACAACAGCTCCAGCCACATAGGCGTTTACATTTATTGTCAGAGAATATACAGTCTAGAATGGGATTTATGCAACATTGGAATATCATCTGGCCATTTACAACAACAAAATAGTTTGGGACTGAAATATTCAGGTTGCTCATGCTCCTTTTCAGAGTGCCACATACATAGTGCCTTATGGGCTGTATCATACTGGCTCTCTCTCGGCTGATATCAACAGGACTTTCTGTAAAAAGTAGAATATGAATCTATGAGGACACTATGATGCCTATAAGATCCTCACGCATGTAACTTTAAACTGCGTGTCATGAAATAACAGATTACACAATTAAAATAAACAAACTTTTTTATTGAATTACTGAAACACTATAATATTAGTCAAAAATGTCTTAGTGATTTACTGAAATGCTATTATGTTAGCTAAACATTGACATTGAATTCTGGAGGTTCAGGTGCAGCTTTGGCTCCAGTAGTTTATTTTCTTTTAAAAGTGTTTTAAAAAGTGTGGTTTTGTTTGGCAGGATGATCATAGTTGTGTATGGTTTGTAATCTATTCAAAAAATGCCATAACAAGTACATGTTCACCCACTGCAGTCATATTTCACACACAATTAGACTTATGAAGATATTTCCACGTTAATCATCCATCCACCCCAAACACCCCCCACACCTAAAGTACTCCCCAAATGTTTGATATGGTACAGTTACTATGGAAAAAGACCATGATAAAACCAAAAGTGTAGAAATGAACATTCTCTCCAACCTGACCCTAGTAGCTCAGCCTAGTTACTGCTACCCTACCATAGACACTTCAAGTAGATCAGAAAGAACTAGACAGGTATAAGCAATATGGTAGTGGTTTGCTTCACCTTTCCTTAGCCATATTGCTTATTACACCTAATCAATGGTTTAGATCTACACAAGTGCATAGGGAGTATGGACTGTAGGGTTCTCTCTAGACTCTTCCTCTCTCTAGACTAGATGATTGTGACGCTGGCTGTGGACTGGATGCTCTCCTCGCGGGTGTGGCTATTCATCAGGTCCTTGACAAACTGTTCCAGGGCGGCGAAGTAGCCCTGGCACTGCCATGTGTCGTTGTGCGTGCCCTCAGAGAAGATGGCCAGACGTTTAGTCCGTGCCGGCGACAGCTCGTAAAGTTGCTTCATCATGACGGGCGGGATGAGCTGGTCTGATAGGCCCGACACGAACAGCGAGGGCATCCGGCACAGCGCCACCTGTCTGTAGGACAGGAACTGGTTCCGGTAGAACCACAGGGGCAGCAGCCTCATGGGCAGGAAGGAGAAAAGCGTGGCAGCCATGTGGGGGATGCTGAGGAAGGTGTTCTCCACCACGATGGCCGCCACGCGATGAGGGTTTGCCGAGGCCAGGCGAACCGCCACCGCGCCCCCCAGAGAGCGGCCAAACACCATCACCTTGGTCTTGTCCAGGTCAGGCCGGGTCATCACGTAGTCCAGCGTGGCCTGGGCGTCCAGGTACAGGCCGTCCTCACTGGGCTCGCCCTCGCTCTTCCCATACCCCCGGTAGTCCACCAGCACCACGTTGGCCTTCAGGTTCACCAGCATCAGCAGAGCGTTGGGCACCCGGTGCCCGATGTTGCCCGCGTTGCCGTGGAAATAAAGGATTGTGGGTGGTGCCGTGGAGGCAGGGTTAGATGCGTTGATGGGGGCGACCCCGGGGTTATCAAGGCTGTCTCCGCCGGTGTAGCGGAGCAGAATAAGGTTGAGGCGCACGCCGTCCTTGGTGCGGATGTAGACGTTCTCATGGGGGATGCCTGTTGGCATGGCCACATAGAGCCGGGAGGAGGAGGGCTGGTCGGGGAAGTAGAGCAGCACGTCCTGGAACTTGTAGAGGATGGCGGCCACCGAGGCCAGGATGAGAGCCAGGAGAAAGAAGCCTCCATAGAGGTGGAAGGTGAGGATGAGGGCCAGGAGAGAGATGCGACAGGCACCCCAGGACCAGGAAGCCAAGGCCAGGGCACAGCGCTCCACCGAGCCCCACAGCCTCCACGGCTTTTCCATGGCACAGAGACACACAGGATCACACCACCACCACACACACTCTTTGCAGAGAGAGAGAGGGGATTGGGGGAGGAGGGGAGAAGGAGAGAGCGAGAAAGAAGATTGGGGGAGAAGAGGAGAGAAAATCATGACTCATGCACTAGAGACAAGGACCACTCAATAGATTGTTCATCTCCTCTCACAATTTACAGTTCAGCAAGCCTTCCACAGATGGTAATAACAATACTCAACAATAACAATACCATTTACACTTTAGAGATGAAACAGAAACCAGTGGAGCAACACGCACATTCGCGCACACACACAGACACACACACACACACACACACACACACACACACACACACACACACACACACACACACACACACACAAAGCCACTATCAATCAGCCGATGTCCTGCCTGGCCTCAATGTTAAAGCAAGCGTGTCTCTGATATTGCTACAGTCTCAGTGGCGGTTAACTGGAGAAATTAGGCCGACTGTTTTCACCCTAGGGCCATTGGACTGTAGAAGAACCGGTAGTTCTTTCCCGAATTATTCCACTGTTGCGCTTAATCTGCCCGACCATTTAACGGATTAGAACCAAACACGCCTCAATTACACAATACCTGGTTGGGTTGCCACTGTGAATTGGTTGGCATATACGAGACAGGTATTTGACTATACAACATATGGGATGGTTGGCTCTAATGCACATGACACCAACTCATTGGAATAGAACATTCCAACGGTAATATATTTCCTGACAATTCCATCCATGTCACATCAGACATGGTGTTTTAGAACTGAAAACAATGGAGGCGTGGCAACCTGCCAAATGGGTCAAATTAGGAATGCAACTGTCAAGAAAAACATTATGATTGACATAAATAACTGCTAACGTTATCTAATTTGCGTGCTGTCATGTCTTGTCAACAACAAATAACGTTACTATTTGAACAGTTAGCTATTTGCTAACTGGAAAAGGGATTACCCGACCAGGCAGTGCATGCAGAAACATTATCTAGACTAGCTATGTATAAATCGACAAGACGTAGTTTGCAAATGTAGCTACGTGTCCCGAAATGCTCAAGTTTACAGCTCCTCTCTGTGCGAACATCGATTTGTAATTCACAGTAGAAAATGCCAGTTAACCACATTAGCCACCTAGCTAGCATCAACTTGGTATATATACTGTATCTATTTAGCTAGCTAACGTTACATATTTACCTCTCTCCCATCATTTAGCGATTTAACTGCATGCAGCGTGATAAAAAAATTGCTGTCATTTGGTCCAAAAGCTCACACAAATTGTATTTTCAGATATGAGCAGCTTGACAGACTAAACCCGGCGGAAAAGCTAACGTAGTTACCTATGTACTTCCTGTGAGTATTTTTTTTTTTCACTAGTTATCACAGCCACAAAGTCTATCGTAAAAATTCATGAAAACAAAAACGTGCTTTAAGGTTACGGTTAGACGTAAGGTTAGCAGTGTAGTTAAGGTAAGGGTTGAGGTTAGGGTTATGTCTAAAATCATAAGCGGGGTGAATAACTTTGTGGCTGTGGTAACTAGTGACATTTTTTCACCCTTTCGTGTCACTTTTAGAAATTCCGTGTAGAACGTGGCCAAAAAATAATGATGTTCCACATTAATTTCCATCTTCCAAAAAAACGATGTTCAACCGGTCTCCACTAGATGGTGATCTGTGAATATGGCTTTTTATTACCAATGCCCACAGGGATGCAAAACTGGAGTATCCCACACTAATCCATGGTACATTTTAACAGGTATAATGATAATAACTAATTAGGTACTGTATATATTTAAACCCCTAAATTATGTTAGCGATAAACTCAGTTCGTCAGTGATTGTCTTTCGTAAAACTTTGTAGCAATTTTGTTCTATCATCTGCAAGGTTGATAAACAATTCAATTAGTGACTGATAGAGTTAAAGCAAAATCATGGGAGAGGAAATACAATGAGTGTTCAAGCAGACATATCCTCAGGGCTTGACATAAATAAACAGTGTTTTTGTTTGTTCAGGATTTTATTTGGTGCCACAGACAGCAGGAGCCAGCAGAAATAGTAATCCCCTGTGGATGTTGAGGATATCTTAAACAGAGTGTGTTTGCACTAAAAGGTTGTTTGAATATCTCATAATAGAACAGCATAAATTATGAGCACTTTATTTCCCACTCCTCCACAAAAGCACTGACAAAGGTCCACTGAGGGAATACAACAGGGGGGGTGGTTTTTGTGTTTGTGTGCGGGCAAGTGCGCGCGCGTGTGTGTGTAATGCCAGATGGCATTAGACTGTAAAAACAAAACAAACACGTAGCTACACAGTTATGTCAGTACACAAACAGAGGTGTCATACACAGGGGATCAAATTATATCTAACTTTATTTTTCCAAACATGATGATGGATGAGAAATAGCACAGTGTTGTTTACTGTTGATATGAATTGCTTAATCTCCCAGTGACCTTATAATGAAAGGCAGAGCTACGGAAGAATAAACGGCATCCCCACAGCACACACATCACTACCTGATATTCTTCTGATCAACAAGAACACTAGCAAGAGTGACTGACCAGAGGTTAAGGTTAGCCACAGAGAGAAGAAAAGGCAAAACAAAATAAATGAGTAGGCTACCGCAAGTTCTACATTTTAATGCACGTGACAATAGAAGGCATTCAAATAAAACAACCATACAGCCTTGTAATAGAAACATACAGTTGAAGTCGGAAGTTTAGATACACCTTAGCCAAATACAATTAAACTCAGTTTTTCACAATTCCTGACATTTAATCCTAGTAAGAATTCCCTGTCTTTGGTCAGTTAGGATCACCACTTTATTTAAAGAATGTGAAATGTCAGAATAATAGTAGAGAGAATGATTTATTTCAGTTTTTATTTCTTTCATCACATTCCCAGTGGGTCACAAGTTTACATACAGTCAATTAGTATTTGGTAGCAGTGCTTTTAAATAGTTTAATTTGGGTCAAACGTTTTAGGTAGCCTTCCACAAGCTTCCCACAATAAGTTGGGTGAATTTTGGCCCATTCCTCCTGACAGAGCTGGTGTAACTGAGACCGGTTTGTAGGCCTCCTTGCTCACACACACTTTTTCAGTTCTGTCCACACATTTTCTATAGGATTAAGGTCAGGGCTTTGTGATGGCTACTCCGATACCTGTCCTTAATTAAGCCATTTTGCCACAACATTGGAAGTAATGCTTGGGGTCAATGTTCATTTGGAAGACCCATTTGTGACCAAGCTTTAACTTCCTGACTGATGTCTTGAGATTTTGCTTCAATATATCCACATAATTTTCCATTCTCATGATGCCATCTATTTTGTGAAGTGCACCAGTCCCTCATGCAGGAAAGCACCCCCACAACATGATGCTGCCACCCCGTGCTTCACAGCTGGGGTGGTGTTCTTCGGCTTGCAAGCCTCCCCCGTTTTCCTCCAAACATAACGATGGTCATTATGGCCAAAGAGTTCTATTTTTCTTTCATCAGACCAGAGGACATTTCTCCAAACAGTATGATCTTTGTCCCCATGTGCAGTTGCAAACAGTAGTCTGGCTTTTTTTATGGCAGTTTTGGAGCAGTGGCTTCTTCCTTGCTGAGCGGCCTTTCAGGTTATGTCGATATAGGACTCGTTTTACTGTGGATATAGATACCTTTGTACCTGTTTCATCCAGCATCTTCACAAGGTCCTTTGCTGTTGTTCTGAGATTGTTTTGCACTTTTCGCATCAAAGTACGTTCATCTCTAGGAGACAGAACGCGTCTCCTTCCTGAGGGGTAAGACGGCTGCGTGGTCCCATGGTGTTTATACTTGCGTACAATTGTTTGTACAGATGAACATGGTACCTTCAGTTATTTGGAAATTACTCCCAAGGATGAACCAGACTTGTGAAGGACTACTATTTTTTTTCTGAGGTCTTGGCAGATTTCTGTAGATTTTCCCATGATGTCAAGCAAAGAGGCACTGAGTTTGAAGGTAGGCCTTGAAATGTATCCACAGGTACACCTCCAATTGACTCAAATTATGTCAATTAGCCTATCAGAAGCTTCTAAAGCCATGACATAATTTTCTCGAATTTTCCAAGCTGTTTAAAGGCACAGTCAACTTAGTGTATGTGAACGTATGACGAACTGGAATTGTGATACAGTGAATTATAACTGAAATGATCTGTCTATAAACAATTGTTGGAAGAATTATTTGTCTCATGCACCAAGTATATGTTCTAACCGACTTGCCAAAAGTATAGTTTGTTATCAAGAAATGTGTGGAGTGGTTGAAAAATGAGTTTTAATTACTCCAACTTAAGTGTATGTAAACTTCCAACTGTAGCTGTATATATACTTTTTTGTATTTTACCCCCTTTTTCTCCCCAATTTTGATCTTGTGTCATTGCTGTAACTCCCCAATGGGCTCGGGAGGCAAAGGTCGAGTTATGCGTCCTCCGAAACATGACCCACCAATCCGCGCTTCTTAACACCCGCCCGCTTAATTCAGAAGCCAGCCACACCAATGTCTCAGAGGAAACACTGTTCAACTGACTACCGAGGTCAGCGTGCAGGTGCCCGGCCCGCCACAAGGAGTCACTAGATTGCAATCAGCCAAATAAAGCCCCCCCCGGCCAAACCCTCCCCTAACCCGGACAGCGCTGGGCCAATTTTGCGCCGCCCTATGGGACTCCCTATCACGGCCGGTTGTGACACACCCCGGGAACAAACCCGGGTCTGTTGTGACGCCTCTAGCACTGCAGTGCCTTAGACCGCTGCGGCAATCGGGAGGCCCCCTAATTGAAACATTTTGCTTCCAAAAAACACAAACACACACACACCCTATATCCGTGAAGGCACCAGCAAGTGAGAGAGAGAGAAAGAAAGACACAAAGCACCTTCTTTGGTCACTCCTAAACTGGCATCCTGCACTTGGAGTCCCACAGGGTGACTCTGAGGGTAGGTTCTGCTATGTTTAATATTACTAACTAGTCTCCTCCCCAGGCTGGCATTGCTGGGAACAGATAGACAGATGACATGTGGAGTGAGAAACAGCTCTTTACCACTCTGCTCCTCAGTCCTTCAACATTATTTATCAGATTATCTGATTCACAAATGTTGAACTCACAACCGAATCATTGAAAATAAGATTCTTTGTTTTCTAGGAATCTTGTAAGACAAATTAAATAGACCCAAATATTTAAGGTACAGCAGGGGTAGCCAACTAGATTCAGCTGTAGGATAATTTTTGTTGGAACTAATTGTCGAGGGGCCGGAAAATAATTATACAAATTTATACATTGTAAATTAACTACACCTAAGCCCAAAAAGCGATTGGTATGTTATCATTTCATACCTTGATTAATTTGAGACATGATCACATATATATATATATAAATAATTGTTATTTTTTATTTACTTATTTTTTGTTAATAAATAAAAACTTTGGCGGCCCCAAAAATAATTACTTGCGGGCTGGTTTTGACCCGCAGGCAACTGTTGCCGACCCCTAAGTTACATGATTCAGTAAATGAATAAAACAACCGAATAAGATCTGTGCATCAAAGTAGATGTTGAATAACAAGTGACAGTGCTGATACTGAGGTGTGTAAAGATCATGATAGCATATAGCAATAGAAGTCAATCATAAGGAGACAGACAACCTCCCATGCCAATGAGATTCCCCGCTGTCGTTCACACCCACTATGCCACAGCTGTGGCTAAGAGGTGGGATCACCAGAGGTAAGGAGGTGTCACTCCAGGATGACAGCTAAAGAGGGGATCAAAGGTCAGGGTTAACAGCAACATTAACTTCCTGGAAACGGTGTATCTGTTAATGTCCACATTAGGAAGGAAGTTCTTTATCCACAGGACTAAAGGACTATAGCCTCGTTCAACCATCCTGAAGTCTTACGAGCTTATATTCTGATTCACTACACGGATTCCAGCGGTCAGTGGATCAGGCTTTTGAAAGACAGTCTCATGTCTAGATTGTTTACTGAAACGGACTGCTGGGAAGAGCTTAGCTGCTTGCTTCTGCTGCATCAGCATCAAGAGTATAGTACAGCTGGATCCAAGCATATCTCCACTTCTGTAAATGGATTCACCATGACTAATGTATAAGCTGTAAAAATATATTGTTAGGCAAAGAAAAGTAATTAGTGTGAATAAGCTTAAAAGACAACATAAATGCATATGAGGACACACCCAATCCCCCCCACACACACACGCAGACATTCCCATGCACGCGCGCTCACACACACTTAGAGACAACACACACACATTTGTCTCTTTGGGTTAGAAGGACACTGACATTGTGATGGATTCAGCTTATAAGAGACTGACAGCTGGCAAGTTCACTTTCTCTTCCTACGACTCAATTCACTTAGACATGCCAGTCAAAACATCTTTTATATACACGCACAACACACACACACACACACACACCTCTTCTGGACACTTTCCCCAATCCCACCACTCAAATACTTTAGACGTGGCCAAAATGGTTTGTGTTTAATATCTCCTCTCTCCATTTTTGTCAAACATGTAAAACAAATTACCATTCTATGTTATGGTATTGGTCTTGATTGCTATGGCTAATTTGCATGGATTCATGTTTGTTGAATATAATGTTATTGCTGTGATTCTGCCCAGCCATTGGTTGTGATACTCAAGGTGACAGATGTGGTGTCCGTGACTACAGTACACTAGATGAGTGGTCACCTTGGAGACAAGCGTGGCAGTGAGTCAAAGAGTACAGATGCATACTGTTGCATCCACTACTGCCCACAGCCAGCCCCAGACCCCAGTGTTTCTGTGTTTGTGCCTGTTTGTGTGTGTGTTTATTTGTGTGTTCGTGTACGTGTTTGTGTGTATGTGCTTGCATGTATGTGTTTGTGAATGTGTGTGTGCATGTGTGCTTTGGTGTGTTTCGCCTTGCTTGTGTGTGCGCAAGTGTCAATTCAAATCAAATCACATTTTATTTGTCACATTCAATGAATACAACTAATGTAGACATTACCCTGAACATGCTTGCTTACGAGCCCTTCCCAACAATGCAGAGATTTACAATTAAAACAGTTAACACAAGAGTAATAAAATAAAATACCCCAGAATGGCGCTATATACAGGGTGTACCAGAACCAGATCAATGTGGAGCTATATACAGGGAGTACCAGTACCAGATCAATGTGGAGCTATATACAGGGAGTACCAGTACCAGATCAATGTGGAGCTATATACAGGGAGTACCAGTACCAGATCAATGTGGTGGAGCTATATACAGGGTGTACCAGTACCAGATCAATGTGGAGCTACTGTATATACAGGGAGAACCAGTACCAGATCAATGTGGAGCTATATACAAGGAGTACCAGTACCAGATCAATGTGGAGCTATTTACAGGGAGTACCAGTACCAGATCAATGTGGAGCTATATACAGGGTGTACCAGTACCAGATCAATGTGGAGCTATATACAGGGTGTACCAGTACCAGATCAATGTGGAGCTATATACAGGGTGTACCAGTACCAGATCAATGTGGAGCTATATACAGGGTGTACCAGTACCAGATCAATGTGGAGCTATATACAGGGAGTACCAGTACTAGATCAATGTGGAGCTATATACAAGGAGTACCAGTACCAGATCAATGTGGAGCTATTTACAGGGAGTACCAGTACCAGATCAATGTGGAGCTATATACAGGGTGTACCAGTACCAGATCAATGTGGAGCTCTATACAGGGTGTACCAGTACCAGATCAATGTGGAGCTATATACAGGGAGTACCAGTACCAGATCAATGTGGAGCTATATACAGGGTGTACCAGTACCAGATCAATGTGGAGCTATATACAGGGAGTACCAGTACAAGATCAATGTGGAGCTATATACAGGGAGTACCAGTACCAGATCAATGTGGAGCTATATACAGGGAGTACCAGTACCAGATCAATGTGGAGCTTTATACAGGGTGTACCAGTACCAGATCAATGTGGAGCTATATACAGGGTGTACCAGTACCAGATCATCGTGGAGCTACTGTATATACAGGGAGTACCAGTTACCAGATCAATGTGGAGCTATATACAGGGAGTACCAGTACCAGATCAATGTGCAGCTATATACAGGGAGTACCAGTACCAGATCAATGTGGAGCTATATACAGGGAGTACCAGTACCAGATCAATGTGGAGCTATATACAGGGAGTACCAGTACCAGATCAATGTGGAGCTAAATACAGGGAGTACCAGATCAATGTGGAGCTATATACAGGGAGTACCAGTACCAGATCAATGTGGAGCTAAATACAGGGAGTACCAGATCAATGTGGAGCTATATACAGGGAGTACCAGTACTAGATCAATGTGGAGCTATATACAGGGAGTACCAGTACCAGATCAATGTGGAGCTATATACAGGGAGTACCAGATCAATGTGGAGCTATATACAGGGAGTACCAGTACCAGATCAATGTGGAGCTATATACAAGGTGTACCAGTACCAGATCAATGTTGAGCTATATACAGGGTGTACCAGTACCAGATCAATGTGGAGCTATATACAGGGTGTACCAGTACCAGATCAATGTGGAGCTATATACAGGGAGTACCAGTACCAGATCAATGTGGAGCTATATACAGGGTGTACCAGTACCAGATCAATGTGGAGCTATATACAGGGTGTACCAGTACCAGATCAATGTGGAGCTATATACAGGAAGTACCAGTACCAGATCAATGTGGAGCTATATACAGGGAGTACCAGATCAATGTGGAGCTATATACAGGGAGTACCAGTACCAGATCAATGTGGAGCTACTGTATATACAGGGAGTACCAGTACCAGATCAATGTGGAGCTATATACAGGGTGTATCAGTACCAGATCAATGTGGAGCTACTGTATATACAGGGAGTACCAGTACCAGATCAATGTGGAGCTATATACAGGGAGTACCAGTACCAGATCAATGTGGAGCTATGTACAGGGTGTACCAGTACCAGATCAATGTGGAACTACTGTATATACAGGGAGTACCAGTACCAGATCAATGTGGAGCTACTGTATATACAGGGAGTACCAGTACCAGATCAATGTGGAGCTATATACAGGGAGTACCAGTACCAGGTCAATGTGGAGCTATATACAGGGAGTACCAGTACCAGATCAATGTGGAGCTATATACAGGGTGTACCAGTACCAGATCAATGTGGAGCTATATACAGGGAGTACCAGTACCAGATCAATGTGGAGCTATATACAGGGTGTACCAGTACCAGATCAATGTGGAGCTATATACAGGGTGTACCAGTACCAGATCAATGTGGAGCTATATACAGGGAGTACCAGTACCAGATCAATGTGGAGCTATATACAGGGAGTACCAGTACCAGATCAATGTGGAGCTATACACAGGGAGTAACAGTACCAGATCAATGTGCATCTATATACAGGGAGTACCAGCACCAGATCAATGTGGAGCTATATACAGGGAGTACCAGCACCAGATCAATGTGGAGCTATATACAGGGTGTACCATTACCAGATTAATGTGGAGCTATATACAGGGTGTACCAGTACCAGATCAATGTGGAGCTATACACAGGGAGTACCAGTACCAGATCAATGTGGAGCTATATACAGGGAGTACCAGTACCAGATCAATGTGGAGCTATATACAGGGTGTACCATTACCAGATTAATGTGGAGCTATATACAGGGTGTACCAGTACCAGATCAATGTGCAGATGTACAAGGTATTTGAGGTAGATTTGTACAAGAAGGTATATATGTACAAGAAGGCAGGGTAAAGTGACTAGACATCAGGATAGATAATAATAAGGTATTTGAGGTAGATATGTACATGAAGGCAGGGTAAAGTGACTAGGCATCAGGATAGATAATAATAAGGTGTTTGAGGTAGATATGTACATGAAGGCAGGGTAAAGTGACTAGGCATCAGGATAGATAATAATAAGGTATTTGAGGTAGATATGTACATGAAGGCAGGGTAAAGTGACTAGGCATCAGGATAGATAATAATAAGGTGTTTGAGGTAGATATGTACATGAAGGCAGGGTAAAGTGACTAGATATCAGGATAGATAATAATAAGGTATTTGAGGTATATATGTACAAGAAGGCAGGGTAAAGTGACTAGACATCAGGATAGATAATAATAAGGTATTTGAGGTAGATATGTACATGAAGGCAGGGTAAAGTGACTAGGCATCAGGATAGATAATAATAAGGTATTTTAGGTAGGTATGTACATGAAGGTAGGGTAAAGTGACTAGACATCAGGATAGATAATAATAAGAGTAAAATAAAGAATAGTGGCAGCAGAAAATTATGAGTGTGTGTGTGTGTGTGTGTGTGTGTGTGTGTGTGTGTGTGTGTGTGTGTGTGTGTGTGTGTGTGTGTGTGTGTGTGTGTGTGTGTGTGTGTGTGTGTGTGTGTGTGTGTGTGTGTGTGATGTGTATTGATGGGTACTGACTTCTAAACTTGAAATATGAACTATCCGTATTCATGTTACTGATGGAGATAGGGGAATGCAGAATGTTTACATTCTGTCAGAACATGTTATTGTTAGACAGCAGGTATCCTATGGAGAGGAGAAGGGCCACAGTCTGGTTTCAGTCAACAGATGAGGTAGGACAGCCGTGATTTGGGGAGGAGTGAGGAATTTGGGCCAAGGTCAGGTCAGATGAAGTGAGAAAGAACAGGAATCACTAAAGTCCTGTCTAGCACCAGAGATCTATTGGCTGTCCAGACGTGCAAGGAGGAGACTCGGCATAGGAGGAAGGTATAAATATATGAGCTTGTGTAAACATGTCTTTGTCTTATGCAGCTGTGTGACCCAGTGGGTGAATAAACTTGGTTTGAGCTTTACTAGTCATCCGTGAGTTTTACTCTGTTTATTTAGAACCTAACCGTATGTATGTATGTATGTTTGTGTTGTGTCGGTCTGTGTGTGTGTGTTATATGTGTGTTGGCATATGTAGCATCTGTGAATGTGTGTGGGAGTGTCAATGTAGTGTGTGTGAGTGAGTGTGTGTATATATGGTGTTTTTATATAGTTTAGTGAGTGTGCGATGGGTCAGTGCAAGATAGAGTCAGTGCAGATAGTTTGGGTACCATAATTGACTGTTAAGCGGTCTGGCTATTTAGCAGTTTTATGGCTTTGGGGTAGAAGCTGTCTCGGAGCCTGTTGGTCTGAGAGCCGATGCTCTGGTATTGGCAATTTTTGGGACCTTCCTCTGACACCGCCTGATAAAGAGGTCCTGGATGGCAGGGAGTTCAACCCAAGTGATGTACTGGGCTGTACACACCACCCTCTGTAGTGCTTTGCGGTCAAGGGCGGTGCATTTGCCATACCAAGCGGTGATGCAGACAGTCAATATGCTTTTGATGGTGCATCTGTAGAAGGTTTCGAGGATCTATGAGCCCATGACAAATTCTTTCAGCCTCCTGAGGGGGAAGAGGAGATGCAGTGCCCTCTTTACGACTGTGCGGGTGTGTGAGAACCATGTTAAGTTCTTAGTGATGTGGACGCCAATAAACTTGAAGCTCTTGACCAACTCCACAACAGCCCTGTCAATGTGGATGGGGGCGTGCTCTCCCCTTTTCTCCTATAGTCCACGATCAGCTCCATGGTCTTACTGACGTTGAGGGAGAGGTTATTGTCCTATCACCACACTGCTAAGTCTCTGACCTCATCCCTGTAGGCTGACTCATCGCCTTCAGTAATCAGGCCTACCAGAGTCATGTCATCAGCAAACATGATGATTGTGATGCGGAGGTGTTGTTACCTACTCTCACCACCTGTTGCCGGTCCGTCAGGAAGTCCAGGATCCAGTTGCAAAGGGAGTGGTTCAGTCCCAGGGTCCCTAGTTTGGTGATAAACTTGGAGGGGACTATGGTGTTGAACGCTGAGCTGTAGTCTCTTAATAGCCTTCTCACAAAGTTATTTCCCTTCTTGTCCAGGTAGGAGATGGCAGTGTGAAATGTGCCCGTGCGTGTGTGTGTGAGTCAACCTGCAGAGGATGACAGAACTTACCTGACGGGCGATAATGTGCTTCCTCTATTTTCTCCCCAATAACCTAGATTAATAATTACATATATTTTCTCCCTAATACTACAGATTTTATAATTAACTATATTTTCTCACAAATACCCCACATTCATAATTAATTATATTTTCTCCGTAATACCTCAGATTCATAATTAACTCTATTTCCTACCTAATACCTCAGATTCATAATTAACAGGGCAGAAGCTGCTGCTCTGTTCTGCTCTGATGTCTCTGTTCTCAACGCCAATCGCTGAGGGATAAGGCCAGAGAGCCTAGTGTGGCGTATATAGAGGGCCTAAGAGTAATATCTGGTCCTATCTGGGGCTTGTGGTGGGCCCACTCGGCTGACCCACGCCATGCCTGCCTGGAATACATTGGGTGGAAATTGCTGCATGTAGAGGGCAATTAGAGGGCCTCCTGTGGCGAAGAGGCAGACATTAACTAATAAAGGCTACATTTCCCTTGCAAATGAGCATCCCAGCATTCCTCTCTCGCCCGCCTCACCCCCCGAACAGATGAACATCTATCATCCCCTTAACCCGAGGATGGGGGGTTGGGGGCATGGGGGGGGGGGGCATGGGTGACCTTGAGGTAGATAAAAGGGACACCTCACGCTGAACCTTTAAAGTAATCTGAAGAGAAAAAAATTGAAAGAATGCTGTGACTTAGACTACACTCGCTGTGTGATTCATAAAGGGCAACATCATCCTCTATGTCTGTCTGACTGTCTGACTGGCTGACTGTCTGTCTGACTGCAGAGCTCTGACCAAACACACAGGACTTACTGGAACTGCACCTGATTGTAACTATGGTGATGTGCTAATGTGTAATAGCCCAATGCTGAAAATGCGTCATCACAGGCAATATGGAATTCACAAACGCGTTCATGTGTGGTCTGAACCTCTTCTGTCGCTAAACATTTTTGACATCAATGACGCCCCATCTAACAGTAGACACTATAACCTCTCTATTCTCCTCAGTGACCTCAATCTATAGCTTTGTTTACATCCCGAGCATTATTATCAGTAGCACCATCACAGTTGCTTTCATTTCCATCATTATCATCATCATTATAATCTCTTTACTCCCACGGACTCCTCTGAAAGGCATTAGAGATGACCTTGTTACACGTTGACCTTTACGCCATTTGTCCACCATATGTTGATTTTGCAAGATGTTTAACCAACATTTTCAGTACTTGATGTACGTGTTTCGCAAGGCTTCAGAAAGGTTTGCAGCATGGAGGAGAATATCATTTTTGCTGTCTCTGGGTTCCCTGCCCTGTTCTACCAAAGCGGCGATAGCTATTGTGACCATGCCAAAAATGCTGAATGCGAAATAATTAGCTGGAAAGTGGAAGCTAGGTCCAGGCAATTTCTTAGCTAAGCTATCTAGCAAAGTGGTTAGCTTTGTAGTTAGATCGCTAGCTAGCTAACTTGCTTGACTGTTCATTCGTTTTTGGTTTGGTATTTGAAATATTGAGCAGGTAATCAAATGTGTCTTGCTAGCTCATTTGAGAAACTGCTTTTCAATTAGATAAAAGCTAGCTATTTGGAGTCTGTGTGTGTCTCTGTCAGTCTTCTTTTGTAGATATCTGGTCTATCTACACTGAACACAAATATAAACACACATGTAAAGCGTTGGTCCCACGTTTCATGAGCTGAAATAAACAAATCACAGAAATGTTCTATATGCACAAAAAGCATATTTCTCTCAAATGTTGTGCACAAATTTGTTTACATCCAAGTTAGTGAGCATTTCTACTTGCCAAGATAATCCATCTACCCGACAGGTGTGGCATATCAAGAAGCTGATGAAACAGCATTATCATTAAACAGGTGCACCTTGTGCTGGCGACAATAAAAGGCCACTTTAAAATGTGCAGTTTTGTCACACAACACAATGCCATAGATGTCTCAAGTTTGTCTTTCTCTGTTTTCTTATACAGATACTCCACTGCCTCCTTTTGGTCTTTCTCTAATCTCTTTTACAGAGACATCACTGCTTCCTTTTTGTCTTTCTCTAATCTCTTTTACAGAGACATCACTATTCCTTTTTGTCTTTCTCTAATCTCTTTTACAGAGACATCACTATTCCTTTTTGTCTTTCTCTAATCTCTTTTACAGAGACATCACTGCTTCCTTTTTGTCTTTCTCTAATCTCTTTTACAGAGACATCACTGCTTCCTTTTTGTCTTTCTCTAATCTCTTTTACAGAGACATCACTGCTTCCTTTTTGTCTTTCTCTAATCTCTTTTACAGAGACATCACTGTTTCCTTTTTGTCTTTCTCTAATCTCTTTTACAGAGACATCACTGCTTCCTTTTTGTCTTTCTCTAATCTCTTTTACAGAGACATCACCGCCTCCTCATGTTCTAAGGGTCTACTGTTCTATGACTTGGATTTAGAATGTACTGTGCATTCACACACATCATTGACCATCGAGCACACTTACAGAGATGGCGTCATGACAAGAATTCTTGAATCCAAGTCCACTACCGCATTTATGTATTGTCAAGTATTCTTGAGACCAAGACTCCAACATCAAGACTCCATATCTAACACAATACATATACTATACACAAACTATCACAAAGGTCTTCTTGTGCTCTGCTGTCATCCTGGTTAACCAGACTGACCACTGCGCTCACATTACATTTCACTTTACTTGACAGTCTGTGCTTGAAACTGTAAGAGCCTTGGGGCCTTGTCAAAATTCAATCACAGATTATTCAATCCACCTTCAAACAATGCAAATGATAGGACACAAACCCATTATCTGCTGTCAATTCCATTACTTTTCTAACTGTTGTCAATCATGTAGACAAACCTCACTGCTGATTGCACTGCTCATGGAAGAGCCTGTTCCAACCTCTCGTGAACAGGTGTGAGGCCAACTGATTTCCTAGAGGCATTCCCCTGACCCTTTCCTGACCCCCTCACTTCCTACCCTTTTTTCTTTACCCTCTCTCTGTTGTGTTTTACAGAGACATCACTGCCCCCTTGTGTTTTAAAGCTCAACTGTTCTAACACTTGGATTTCAAATGTAAGTTGGACATTCACATCATACACCCTACAAATTGACCACCACGACTGGGTTCAGCTTCAATAAATCAGAACAACAAATGACTATAGCCTCGCGTACCAATATCTGACACTACGTTAAGATAGCCTAGCTGAACACGCACTTCTGTTAAAGATGAGTAGAGGCATTTTTTGGGGGAGGTTCTTATGTTTGTCTCATCACAATGAGTGCCAAGGTCTACTATACATCAGTGGAGCACAGGTGGAAGTAGACTAACCTTTCCTTTTGTCCCTGTTGTATTTTACAGAGTTTACATCACTGACTCCTTATGTTTTGAGGGGTAGACTGTTCCACGACTTGGTCAACTTTTATATGACTTGGAATTAAAATGTAAGTGTTAATTCCACACACAAACATGTACAATATACCCTACCACTGAACTACAGAGCATTTGCTGGAGCACACGGTTCTTGCAACAAATCACACTATTCTACCCAGCACCTCCGTACACTTTAGAGCACGGCTGTCCAATCCTCCTCCTAGAAGACAGTATACTGTCCTTTTTCACTCCAACACAAAAGCAAACATTTCAACCTACTTAGAATGCCGTATCCACGACTAAAGGGACATGACAGACACTTAACTACCACATATCTTGTTAATGACAACAGTATGCTCTGCTATGGCTAGCATCAGACGGTTTGAGGTTCCATGTGTCACTGTTAACCATCACACGCTTCTGCAATTCGCAGAGGGAACACCTTCACCTGTTCCAGGGAATTGGATTACCAGTCAACAAAAAATACAACTACAATATGTGGCAGCATTGAAGTCTTTAAGTTCTGTCATTCATAAAATGTGAATAGTTTGGTTACTTTAAATATATCTACCAATATGCAGTGAAGACAGTTGCCCCCCACCAAAAAATGTATTTGTTTTAATTTTTAGATGTCACACCCTGACCTTAGAGATCCTTTTTATGTCTCTATTTTGGTTTGGTCAGGGCGTGAGTTGGGGTGGGCATTCTATGTTCTATTATTTGTATTTCTATGTTTTGGCCGGGTAGGGTTCTCAATCAGGGACAGCTGTCTATCGTTGTCTCTGATTGAGAACCATACTTATGTAGCCCTTTTTCCCACCTGTCTTTGTGGGAAGTTGACTTTGTTTAGGGCACATAACCTTTAGCTTCACGGTTTGTTTTGTAGTGTTTATTGTTTTGTTCGGCGTCTTTTCTAATAAAAAGAGAATGTACGCTCACTACGCTGCACCTTGGTCCTCTTCTTTCAACGGCCGTGACATTAGATGAGTGTTGCATTTCCTCAATTCAATGTTCTGCACAAACCTGGAAATTGATATTCTAACTTATGCACTTGTGTAATGTTAGAATACATTTGAGCTAATTTACTATCAAGCCCGTTATCAATTCAGTAAGTGTGCTTATCAAGAAAGGAGAACGTATAGAGCCTCTGAGGTTTATTCATGATGAATAAGTCAGACAGCAGACATATGGATGGAAAATTGCTATTATTACTTAGTGGGTGGCTCTTAAAAGAGCTTTTGGGTATAAGGTGATAATGACTACAGCTTTTGGGGTATTGGTTATGGATCACTCCACCGTGTGCTGCCACGCAACAGCTCCAGCTGCAGAGGAGAAATACGGGGGACTGGGCCAAGGGAGGGTGTGTCCTGTGGTAGCCCAATGGTGCCTCCTTGAAGAACCTTCCCAAAGGCAGAGTTGCTCAGGGTCTCTCCATCACTGGCCTTGCCATAGGCGCCCACATCAATCACCCGGAAGAGTTAGTTTGCATCCGCCACGGCAAGGAGAACAATGGAAAAGGACCCCTTGTAATTGTGTAACATTGAGCCAGAGCAGGGTGGTGCCTGGATGATGACATGCTTGCGGCGATGGCCCCGACACAGTTGGGGAAGTCCTACCTCTCTGTGAAATCTGCAGCAATGGCATCCCAGTCATCCTCCTTTGGAACAGGTATGTATTCCTCAACCAGACCTTTCCAGATGGCTGTTGCCACTGAGGAGACAATTCTCCCCACTGTTCAGTGACCCACACGGCAGATGTACGAGATGGTATGGTAGGAATCGCCTGTTGCAAGGAATCTGCAACGTAGGCAAACATTTATTATTATTATCAACAAAAAAATTATTATAACAGATGAAAAGTTATTCTCCTGTCAACCTACTGGTTTCAGAGGCTGGCAGAGCTGTCAACCTACTGGTTTCAGAGGCTGGCAGAGCTGTCAACCTACTGGTTTCAGAGGCTGGCAGAGCTGTCAACCTACTGGTTTCAGAGGCTGGCAGAGCTGTCAACCTACTGGTTTCAGAGGCTGGCAGAGCTGTCAACCTACTGGTTTCAGAGGCTGGCAGAGCTGTCAACCTACTGGTTTCAGAGGCTGGCAGAGCTGTCAACCTACTGGTTTCAGAGGCTGGCAGAGCTGTCAACCTACTGGTTTCAGAGGCTGGCAGAGCTGTCAACCTACTGGTTTCAGAGGCTGGCAGAGCTGTCAACCTACTGGTTTCAGAGGCTGGCAGAGCTGTCAACCTACTGGTTTCAGAGGCTGGCAGAGCTGTCAACCTACTGGTTTCAGAGGCTGGCAGAGCTGTCAACCTACTGGTTTCAGAGGCTGGCAGAGCTGTCAACCTACTGGTTTCAGAGGCTGGCAGAGCTGTCAACCTACTGGTTTCAGAGGATGGCAGAGCTGTCAACCTACTGGTTTCAGAGGCTGGCAGAGCTGTCAACCTACTGGTTTCAGAGGCTGGCAGAGCTGTCAACCTACTGGTTTCAGAGGCTGGCAGAGCTGTCAACCTACTGGTTTCAGAGGCTGGCAGAGCTGTCAACCTACTGGTTTCAGGGGCTGGCAGAACTGTCAACCTACTGGTTTCAGAGGCTGGCAGAACTGTCAACCTACTGGTTTCAGGGGCTGGCAGAGCTGTCAACAGACTGGTTTCAGAGGCTGGCAGAGCTGTCAACCTACTGGTTTCAGAGGCTGGCAGAGCTGTCAACCTACTGGTTTCAAAGGCTGGCAGAGCTGTCAACCTACTGGTTTCAGGGGCTGGCAGAGCTGTCAACCTACTGGTTCAGGGGCTGGCAGAGCTGTCAACCTACTGGTTTCAAGGGCTTGCAGAACTGTCAACCTACTGGTTTCAGAGGCTGGCAGAGCTGTCAACCTACTGGTTTCAGGGGCTGGCAGAGCTGTCAACCTACTGGTTTCAGAGGCTGGCAGAGCTGCCAACAGACTGGTTTCAGAGGCTGGCAGAGCTGCCAACAGACTGGTTTCAGAGGCTGGCAGAGCTGCCAACAGACTGGTGTGCACAAGGGTGCACTACAACAATGAATCTAGCTGGTTTCTATTCTTCTGTCACATTCATCTCTAGCAACATCAACAACTGTCTGTTCAAATATAGAGTACTGATTTCAAATCACTAGCTTGCCCTGCACAAAACAAGCCAACAGAATAGTGTGCTAAATAGTGCACAGAACTGTTCAGTGTTTCATTTAGCACACCATCCTGCTGGCTGGGTTTCTCCAGTACAGCAAAGCGGCCACAACTAGCTTCCTCAACCTTGGTCTCATGGTGGAATGACCAGAACTTTCCCTCTCAGCTTTTTATGTGACATTTTCCCGCACAAATAGTAACATTTTGGAGGCATCATTTGGACCCTCCTCCCTCCAAATAATCACATAGGTCTCTATAGCGATTGATGTGTCAAAACACAAGACAGATTACATTTCATGGATTTATTGTCTGCCTCGGAAAAACATCATATTTACCTGCAAAATGTATCAGTTCATCAGTTTTCAAAGATAGACTATAAAGGCACTATATAATATGCTATAATTAACTAACTACACAATAGTCATTAATTGGCCTCTGTATGGTGCCACCCTGTTATGAAAATGTTATGAACCTCCCGTTTGTACCACCACACGGTAAAGCAATGTTCAAGTTGAACATATTGAACGCATGCGGTACACAGAACGCACCACAGCCTAGAGCGGCATCCCCAACGTAGCGTTGTGGACTGCTACAATGACAATGAATGACTTCTGCCGGAATGCAAAGATTTGGATGCATCTGGTGGACATGAGGAGTTAGAGTCGTGATCGCACTGGCACTTTATAGTCCACACTACAGTAGGAGGTTTTATTGAAGAGAAGGACATTCTCTTTTTGTGTAGAGTACTGTTACTTAGTGAGGGTTTTGTGTAGAGTACTGTTACTTAGTGAGGGTTTTGTGTAGAGTACTGTTACTTAGTGAGGGTTTTGTGTAGAGTACTGTTACTTAGTGAGGGTTTTGTGTAGAGTACTGTTACTTAGTGAGGGTTTTGTGATACTCTCTTTTTTTTAAAGGTACACTAAGTGTGCGAAAGGTGTGGAGAGTGGACTATGTGAAAATCCATTCTATATTTCTGATTTCTTGTACTTATGATTAGCTTTGTGTTCACACTTTCATTCTGTAGGCCATAGTCACTTTGTGTGTGTGGGTGGGAAGGTAGCCTCGTGCCATTCATAGACTACTGTCATGGAAAGGGTAGATTCCGCTCCTTTGTCTAGGACACAGTCACGTTGTATAGGTCACTCAGACCAATAATAAGTGATCGTTTGAGTTGTTTTGTGTTTTTCTCCTCTGATTGACTTGATGTCTGGGGACACAGAGACACTGGTCTCCAATAGTAATGGACAGGCCTGTAGTCCACACTAAAGGTTACTGAGCAAGCCTGTGGAGAAAAAGGCCATCTATCATCACTGTGTGTGTGTGTGTGTGTGTGTGTGTGTGTGTGTGTGTGTGTGTGTGTGTGTGTGTGTGTGTGTGTGTGTGTGTGTGTGTGTGCGTGTGTGAGTGTTGTGGTGGTTACTTTCTGTACTATCAAATGAGAGACAACTTATCACACAAGTCAGAGTTATACTTAAACTAAATCTTTATTAGTGAGAGCTTTGCAATAGCGATGGCTGGTCGACGAATCACCCTCTCTGATGATTCGTTGAGAGCCCCGAGACAAAAGCACAAAGGTATTTTATAGCCAAGATACACCCCTTTCAACCTACATGACGAACAACAGATATATAGAATGGGTCACAAGGTTAAGATTTGTATGAAAGATACCTATAATACATAGCAGACAGTATCTGCTGTGTCAACAGTTTTCATTGTATAGAGACCGGTGTCTGTCCCGCCGACTCCAAACTGGAACCATCTCTCCCTGGTACGGTACAGAACAGGAACATTAACTCATGCTCTGGAATTAAAGACATGGTAAATATCTTGTAAGTGTTATCTCCCAGAGGCCCATCCTCAGTAGAACACCCACACAATAGTTAACAATACTCTATTCTGTTGCATAACACAACCATTTGATGCAATAAAAGTATTATAACATAATCTTGCAATTTTGCCACCATAGGGTGTGTGTGTGTGTGTGTGTGTGTGTGTGTGTGTGTGTGCGTGTGTGTGTGTGTAAGCGGGGGATGACCCACACTGTCGTATGTCTATACGTTATATGCTCTGTATGTTTGTGTGTGTGTTTGTGTGTGGCTGTACACTGAGTGTACAAAACATTAGGAACACCTGCTCTTTCCATGTCCAGGTGAATCCAGGTGAAAGCTATCCCTTATTGAAGTCATTTGTTAAATCCACTTCTACCAGTGTAAATGAAGGGGAGGAGACAAGTTAAAGAAGGATTGTTAAGCCTTGAGACAGTAGAGACATGGATTGTGTACAGTATGTGTGACATTCAGAGGGTGAATGGTAAAGACAAAATATTTAAGGGCCTTTGAACAGGGTATGGTAGTAGGTGCCAGGCGCACCGGTTTGAGCTTGTCAAGAACTGCAACACTGCTGGGTTTTTCATGTTCAGCAGTTTCCTGTGTGTATCAACAATGGTCCATTACCCAAACGACATGCAGCCAACTTGAAACAACTGTGGGAAGCATTGGAGTCAACATGGGCCAGCATCCCTGTGGAACACTTTCGACACCTTGTAGTTCATTACCCAGACAAATTGAGGCCGTTCTGAGGGAAGGGGGGGGGGGGGGGGGGGGGGGGTTGTGCAACTCAATATTAGGAAGGTGTTCCTAATGTTTTGTACAGTCAGTGTACGAGCATGTGCATGAGCATGTGATCATTTTCACCTCAATTTCTGTGTTTTGTGAATGAACACTGGAGGCGGTGTTGTATTTCCCCACTCCTTTCATGGGGATGAGATACAATCCATTTATCTGAAAGAAATAATAATTGACCATAGTATAATTGCTGTTCTGCATGTGCTCTGCGCAATTCCACTGCAAGGCTTTTTACAGGAAAGATAGAGGCAGAAACACAGCTCAGATCATTACTCAAGCACAAACACTTACATAGAACACAGACACATGTAAAAAGACAGGAACACACACACACACACACACACACACACACACACACACACACACACACACACACACACACACACACACACACACACACACACACACACACACACACACAGGGACATACACATTGGCCCAGGCATGCATGCACGCACCAACGCACACACACAGACATTTACATTCTGCTTTAATGGTGGAGGACGATCCAGAGCAGAGCAGCAGTGCATGTCAGTGTGTGTGTGAATCAGAGCTGTGGTCTGTGCTTTTCATCTGAACATTGCCATTTGTTTAGACTGGTGCTTCATTTGGTGCAATGGGGGAGGAGGGGAGTCATTTATCATTACGTGTCAGCAGGCCACGCTCTATAATGCAGGAAGATTGGGCTCCTCCTTGTTTACATTGCTCTGGCCCAAAATGATACAAACACAGTTGGCAAATGTCCCGCATGACAATGGGTTCAAATATGTAATGGCTTAGAATTAAGGTAGGTTATAAAGGCTATAAAGGCATACTATACCATGGTTGTTAAGCTTTACTGTGGAGGGCTATTCTGTCAAGCCCATAATCTACTTCATCACTTAGCCAACCAATTAAAAAGGTCTCAAGTCCAACTAGGCAAGCTGATTGATCAGTTAGTCATCCAACCAAATCAATAAGATATTAAATCACCGCCCAACTGACCGATCAGCTGAGCAACTGACTAGCGTACAACAAGCCATAAATGAAACAACCATTTAATACGGCCCATTCACTACACAGTCAATAACAGAAAGCCATTACTAACCAGATCGTGAGCCACCAGGCTAGCCAACCCTGGAATAGTCCTCAGCAGATGGGAAAGAACATGGAGGGAAAGTTGCATAACAGTGTGGGGGCTATTCAAGTGAATATCCTGTTTATGTAAAATCCATATTGACTCGTGAAGGCATGATCTCAGCGCTAGAGAGGGTGATTAATATGAGGCAGGGGTGAGAGAAAGAGGAATGAGACGGAAGAGAAGGACAGAGAAAGATAGTAAGAATGGACAGAGAAAGAGAAAGGAAGTGTGGAGAAAGGGAGAGAGTGACATAGTGAAAAAAGCGAGATAGAGAAAGAGAGATGGGGGGGGTGTAGAGCGAGGTAGACAGATCAGCAGGCTTTGCCAAACTTCTGCCCCCCATATCTCATCACCCCCTGCAGCCCCCATGACCTGGCAGTAAGTCAGTGCAATGGCTACTGCCCAGGGAGCCCTGTGACAAAAGTTCAACCTATACATCTGAGGTGTACATCACTCCCCTCCCTCTCTCGTTCTCTCACACACACACATACCCAACAGACACACACACATACACATACAAACACTGGCCCCTGAGGCTAGCACAGTAGGAGCTTAATGAAAAGGTACTTTAGACTGGCTGCTGTGCGCCAGGGAGACATCTATAAATGTCACAGTTAATGGGAGGATGCTGGTGATGAACTCTTAATGCGAAGAAGTGTGCGTTTGTGCGTGTGTGTGCGTGTGTGTGCGTGTGTGAAATGGTAGGACTCTCTTACAGATAAGTGTGTGAGAAAGTATGTCTGCTGTTTAGGTTGCTTCTAAAGGTAAGAGAGAGCAGTGTATATAGGTGTGTGTATGTTACTGTGTGTATGTCCAAGGGTGCTAACATGCATACCTGTGTATGTATATAAACTATCACTTATACTCAGCAGCATATGACTATGACTGATGATTTACACCCCACCCTCTGAAGGACCCTGGCAGATTACACAGTCTCTCAGCACAGACAGCCATGACCCCACTGTGACCCCATCAATCAGCCCCACTTCCTGATGGGAGCTTGTGAAGTCAGATGATACCCATCTTTACTGGCTTCTTGATTTAATGGCAGACATTTTTTTAGCATACCATTTCTTCTCCCTCTCCTCGCTCCTTACTGGAAATACTGCTTCTCTCTGCAGTGAAATGCATCAGACGTCACAACTAAATGCTTTTAACGAGGCCTAGAGGACAATATATAGTAGAATTGATGCATTTTACAAAAACACTGCAGAGGAAACGCCATTGGGCATCTTTTCCATTGAGCAAGATAAGACAGGGACAAGAGATACGTTTCTCGCTTTTGACCTTTTCCAAACTTTACTCAGTCTGAGGACAATATTTACAGAGCCTCCCAATGAGAGGGGGATAAGCGATAGAGAGAGAGAGGGATGGATGGGCGAGTGTCTGAGAAAGAGAGAGAGAACGAGAGAGAAAGACAGAGAGGGAGAGAGAGAGAGAGATGTGTTTAGCGAGGGGAAGGGATCATGACTATGTGTCATGCTGTTCTACCATGGAGCCAGACATATTTCATCAAAGATACGTTCAACAGCAGTAGCAGCAGCAGCAACAGACCCCACACCACTGTTGCCTCTGTGCTGTCCACCATGTTTGATCAACATCACTTTCAAAGACAAGGTCATTTTTGTGTTTGGAAGTTTACAATGTCTGTTGGTAGAAAAATAGTGGTATGACATGATGCTTTTTTATTCAACAGTTCTGGGATCAAACTCATCTAAAGGCGAGAGGAGAGGAGATGAGGGAGAATAGAGGCAAAGAGAGGAGATGAGAGGAGAGGAGAGGCAAAGAGAGGAGAGGAGAGGAGAGGAGAGGAGAGGGGAAAGGATAAGCAAAGAGAAGAGAGGGGAGAGGAGAGCAACAGATGTATCAGGCTGCTGTGATCATCAGAAGAGAAGTGGAGCAGCCAGCTGGGCCACGACAGGGAGTGAGGTTTGCAGGTGACTCCCTCCCTGACTGCAGAGTACTGTGTCTGCAAAGTCATCTGAGGTCACCTACCCAGTTAGTCCCCGTCTGATGATGTCGCTGATGCAGAGGCATGCATGTGCTGCCTATTACCAATCCCAATGAGGCTTGCACCGAGAACACACTCTGCATGTACAGATGTACGATCTTAATTTAAGCCAGTTTGCTACAGCAGGTAAATATTCCTGCAGCAACAGGACCTTTTGAATTATTATGTGGACTATAATTAATGGACATTTTTGTAGGGGTTGATACATTTTTCGTTACGGCAAATCAAGTCTGAAATTATTAAGTGGAAATTACTAACTATGGAAGTCTTTTTAAAACTCAAAAACAAATTAAGATCCTACATCTGTATATGTGAGCACACACACACAGGTGCATGTAGCTATACACATTTACACACACACACACACACACACACACACACACACACACACACACACACACACACACACACACACACACACACACACACACACACACACACACACACACACACTGCATACTTGAGTGGCTAGGTATTGAAATCCCCCAGGCTGTCAACACACACAGCACACACACCAAGGACAAAACTGTTCCTGGATAAGCTAAATGCTGATGTAACATGCCCCCAGCCAAGGAGCTAACTGCTCTCTTCGGGTGTCAGGCCAGAAGAATGGGAACATTGAGATGTGGGAAGATTGGGATGGTTGTAATTGAGTAGTGTTACATTAGGGAAGATGTTTTACAGTTTTTTTGGATTGCTTACACACTAAAATTAAAAGTAGTACACTATTAGCAAAACCTTACACTCAAGAAGCAAAACATCAGCCCATATTTGCACAACTATAAGCACATTGTCAACCTCACACTTGTTGCAAAACTCTACACACAGTGATTTGCAAAACACTAAACACACTTAACATACATTACACACAAAAATCTATCATGAAGTCACGTCCTTGCAGTACCAAAGCACTGACTGTCAAATTACCACACCGTCCAACCAATTGGTTCAACACAGTCATCAGGTGTGCAAACACTCGTTTGCTTAAAAACTTCTTGCGACTATAGGGGGTGCTGTTTCAAATTAGCATAATTGTCTCTACAGATGAAACGGCTTCCTACTCAATTCTTGATCGTACAATATGCATATTATTACTATTATTGGATAGGAAACACTCTCTAGTTTCTATAGCCGTTAGGATTTTGTCTCTGAGTGGAACAGAACTCATTCTACAGCAATTTCCCTGACATGGAGTCAGATTTCACACATTTTGGCCCCTGATCTGGAGTCAGTTTAAAGGCCACTGTGAATGCTATGAGGATACGAACACTGCTTACGTCTTCCCCTGGATGCCTTTACGTGATGACGCTTTGAATGGTATCGATTGCGCAATCACAGCCACTATAAAACAAAAAAACCTGTAGGTAGGAACTCTTTTCCAGCTGCGCCGGACGCGCGGTGGACACCGCCCTGCTCTTTTTTCAAGCATTAGTGTAGCCAGTTATATTTCTCCGGTCATGTTTTTACCCGTTATAGGTGTTAACAGCATCATAAGGTAGTTAATTTGAACCGTTGTATAGCAATTTATATCCTTTTAGTGCGATTTTGAGGCATTGCTTTGTTGTGCACTTTGACGCGCTGGGCACATTTCGGGCTCCCGGTCGTACGTTAGTGGGCATTTCGACGGACAAGTGGACATCTTTCGACCGAAAGAAGATTAGACCCAAGAAAGGATTCTTTGCCCAAGATTCTGATGGA
Source organism: Salvelinus fontinalis (assembly GCF_029448725.1). Lineage (NCBI taxonomy): Eukaryota > Metazoa > Chordata > Actinopteri > Salmoniformes > Salmonidae > Salvelinus > Salvelinus fontinalis. The sequence continues at coordinate 26,910,929 of NC_074687.1, forward strand.
AGAACAGCTCACAGTAAGAACAATTTATGATGATAAATCGTGTTTCTGTCGAAAAATGTTAAAGCTTACGCCGCCATTTTGTTTTGTATAGCTTTGCTTGGCGCAACCTGTATTGAAAAGTAAGGATAATTTAAAAAATGTATATCAGCGATTGCATTAAGAACTAATTTGTCTTTCGATTCCTGTCAACCCTGTATTTTTTAGTCAAGTATATGATTAGCTATTGATTAAACTAGATCACTCAAAGATGGCGACCGACATTTCCAGGCTTGTTTTGCTACTATTTTCATTGTATAACCACGTTTTTTTATGGCTAAATATGCACATTTTCGAACAAACTGTATATGTATGTTGTAATATGATGTTACAGGAGTGTCATCTGAAGAATTCTGAGAAGGTTAGTGAAAAAATTAATATATTTTGGCGATGATATGATATCGCTCTCTTTGGCTAGAATCAGTGCTCGGGTAACGTTTGCGTATGTGGTATGCTAATATAACGATTTATTGTGTTTTCGCCGTAAAACACTTAGAAAATCTGAAATGTTGTCTGAATTCACAAGATCTGTGTCTGTCCATTGCTATGTGCTGTGTATTTTTAAGAAATGTTTTATGATGAGTAAATTGGTAATACAGGTTGCTGTCTGTAGTAATTCTAGGAGCTTTGGTGAGATTTGTGATGCTGGCTGCAATGGCAAACTATGATTTATACCTGAAATATGCACATTTTTCTAACAAAACCTATCCTATACCATAAATATGTTATCAGACTGTCATCTGATGAGGTTTTTTCTTGGTTAGTGGCTATCAATATCTTAGTTTAGCCGAATTGGTGATAGCTACTGGTGTTGAGAGAAAATGGTGGACAAAGAAAAATGGTGATTTTTGCTAACATGTTTAGCTAATAGATTTACATATTGTGTCTTCCCTGTAAAACATTTAAAAAATCTGAAATGGTGGCTTTATTCACAAGATCTGTATCTTTCATTAGGTGTCTTGGACTTGTGATTTAATGATATTTAGATGCTACTATTTAAATGTGACGCTATGCTAGCGATGCTAATCGGGGGGGGGGGGGGGTGCTCCCGGATCCGGGGTAGAGGCTCGTTAGAGGTTAATTGTAGACACACCAATCAGGTGTATAAGCACTATAAAAAGCAGCAGGTGAGTTCATCGGTCTTCAAGCACAATGGAAAGAGTCAGAGAAAGAGTAAGACGAGGAGGAGGACGAGGACGAGGACGACGAGGAGAACGAGGAGGAGGACGAGGAGGAGAACGAGGAGGAGAACGAGGAGAAGGAGGAGGAGGAGGAAGAGGAAGACAAGAAGGTGCTCAAAGAGGACCGAATCTGACAAATGAGATCCACGCAACACTGGTTGACCATGTTGTCAACCACGGCCTGACGCTGAGGGAGACTGGACTGCGAGTACAGCCAAATCTAAGCCGATATACAGTGTCAAGTGTGATGAGAACATTTAGACTGGAAAATAGGTATTGTAAAAATATCATATCAAAAACATCTGCACGGTTTCAGTAACTGCTTACAGTACTGTATTCTATGCACTATCAGCACTTCTGTTACCTTTTCCTGTGAAATTACTGTACTATTGTATACTGTTTTTTTTCTACATAGGATTGAGGGTCAGGGACGACAAGGGGGAAGGCCTCCTATGTTCACAGAACAGCAAGAGAGGGAGATAGTAAACATGGTTTTGGCCAACAATGCTATAACACTCACAGCTCCAAGCTAACATTGTCAATAACCACGCCATTTTCAACGATATCCATCAGGTCTCAACATCAACACTGGCACGCATTCTAAAAAAAAACATATTCAAATGAAGCAAATTTATCGAGTGCCTTTCGAGCGCAATTCCGAAAGGGTGAAACGACTGCGGCATGATTATGCAGAGGTATGTATTCACTTTAGCAGTGTGATCTTGCATACTGTCTCATAATCTTTTACTGTACTGTAATATGTATACTAGATCTACACTGAACTACACAATTTTGCCTGACGCTGCTTTTTCAGAGAGTTTTACGAATGGATGGAGAGGAGATCCAGCATGAGTTCATTTACGTAGATGAGGCTGGGTTCAACCTGACGAGAACACGATTTCTAGTTATTTTGTTTATTTTTTCATTTTATTTTACAATACGTAAATTGACGTTTGGTTACAGTATTATGAATCTCCATGTCAACATTTTGGGCGTGTTGAGAAATAAATGAGTTTCTTCAGTCTGCAACATTGGTCTTGTGTAGTGTTTGGTGAATTTGACATTATATTTGTACTTTGTTGATAGTAGCCTACTCTAATCATAGGGAAGTAGAAGTGCTAAAAGTGTTTTAGGTTTATCACAGCAGAGTGTAAACAGAGTATAGTGCAAACAGAGTATAGTAATGTGAAACGTGTATGTTTCATATGGTAACAAAGTGTGGTTTTTAAAAAGAAGTGTATAGTTTTTACAAGAGTGTTTAATTTTGCAAAGGATCTGTAGTGTTTTGCTAATTGGGTGTGTGGTTGTGCTAATTGTGTGTAGTGTTTTGAAAACACGGGCCCTGTTTTGAAAATCGTGCTTAAGCAATCAAAAAAAACTGTCATTCAAAGTTAGAGTCACCATATATCTACTGTGACTGAATTTGTTAAGTCAGCAAGTCCTCTGCTGCTCTGTTGTAGTTTAGTTGGCGTTGCCAGCAGGAATGAGAAAATTAGAAAGTCAGCGAGCAAGAGAGAAAGAGACATAGAACCTGGAGCAGTAGAGAGGAAATGGTGGTGGAGCTCTGACAGTATTCTTGCTGCCTTGTGGGGATAGGGCCGACGGGGAGGATTGCGGGTGTAATAGAATCATCTCCGCTGGTCCTGAAGCTCAGCGCGGAATTAGGACTGGGAAAGACATAACATCGGAGCTGGGCTGGCCTCTCTCCAGTCCCCATATCCCTGGGAGGGATCTTGGAATGAGCTGTGTGTTTTTATTCAGGTGGTGGTGACTACCACTCCACCACTGGGACTGGATGAGAGGTGAATCCTAGTGTAGCATCGTAGCGTGGCTCTGTGGCAGTTAGCTGAGCCAGGCTAGCTACATGGGGACTTGAATGAGCTCCCAGGTCTTCAACGACAGTGCTGTGGGGTTTCCTGTGTTGCATCCAGGGGCAAGCAGACATCTCCCTTTCATCAGAAACATGCTTTTTAGCAAGGGAGAGCAGACAGAGCAGATTAGCAAGGGAGAGGAAAACACATTTAGAGCAGACTGGCTCATCATCTCTACCCACACTAGAGTAGTTGCTGCTTCCGCAAGAGCTAATGGGGATCCAAATAAACAAATAGAAACTCACTCACTATGTTCTGCTTTGATTGACTCATTCAATGTAATGCTGTACTGCTGTTGTTTTTGTTTTACATCTAATTGAATCACATTGATATAAATCTACATTTCAGAATGTAATTGCTGCACTGGTAGAATCTACAGTGACAGTGATAAGGCTTCCTATGTCAGTACGCTCATGGAAATCAGCACAGATCGTTTCTGATCCACCACCTGTTAGTAGGTATACAGGTTCTCTGTGAAAATCACAGCATGACGGGGCGGTGTGTGTGTGAGACAGATTGTGTGTGTGAAGGTGTGTATGTGTGTGTGTGAAGGTGTGTGTGTGTGTGTGTGTGTGTGTGTGTGTGTGTGAAGGTGTGTGTGTGTGTGTGTGTGTGTGTGTGAAGGCGTGTGTGTGAAGGGGGAGATACTTCTCTTTGAGCTCTATCCAAACAAAATAATAGAGATTAGGTAAGAAAGAGACACCATTATCATGCAGCTTTCAAAGCAACTTAACTGGTAAAGGGTGTGGGAAGTCAAGCAAGTCAGTCTTACATGGTGTTTTCCTTAAGCAAACGTTGACCGGCTGGAGGTTGAGGGGTAGGATGGGGGGGGCAGGTTGAGGGCTCCGGGTTGGGTTCCATCTCTCTCTGCTGGGGTATGTAGGATAAGTCTCAGCATGGGGCCCTGGAGCGCCAACCTTCTGCTGATTACACTGGGGCTAACGCTACCCCTAGCAGGGGCCTGCCCCCTCCTGCTGGATCTGAGAGTGGAGGTCAAATCAAATCACATTTTATTGGTCACATACACATATTTAGCAGATGTTATTGCAGGTGTAGCGAAATGCTTGTGTTCCTAGCTCCAACATCTAACAATTCACAACAATACACACAAATCTAAAAGTAAAAGAATGGAATTAAGAAAAATATAAACATTAGGACGAGCAATGTTGGACTGGCATTGACTAAATACAGTAGAATAGAATACAGTATATATATATGAGATGAGCAAAGCAGTATGTAAACATTATTAAAGTGACTAGTTTTCCATTATTAAAGTGGCCAGTGATTCCAAGTCTATATATATAGGTCAGCAGCCTCTAGGTGCAGGGTTGAGTAGCCGTGGGGAGCATTGGCAGAGTAGGAGCTGTGTTGAGGGAGGTATGTGTGGGGAATGGTGTGTGTGTGTGTGTGTGTGTGTGTGTGTGTGTGTGTGTGTGTGTGTGTGTGTGTGTGTGTGTGTGTGTGTGTGTGTGTGTGTGTGTGTGTGTGTGTGTGTGTGTGTGTGTGTGTGTGTGGGGGGGGGGGGGGGGGGGGGTTGGGGGCTAAGGGGAGTCGCAGTGGGAACAGCAGAATGAGCAGCCTTCTTGTCTGTGGTCTTGGTGATGATCAAAAGACCGTTCAAATTTAAGACCTCTTCACATGAATAAAGGAAGCTCTGCTCTAACTAACAATCATTAATGACTAACGTTTTGTTTCTGGTCTGGGGAAAGGAGGTGTGAGTGGTGAGTAATGGGGATGTAGATAATTGTATTGGGGAAAGAGGCTCTGGCTTCCTTATGCATGGCTGCAATCTGCTTGATTGAAGTTTTGTATGGGTCATTATCCTTATTGTTAATGCACACCGAGAGAACCACCGTGCTGATGTCTACGTGAATCCGTGTTTTATCCAGGACCTTGGTGAAATGGTAAAAAGTTGCACCAGGGTTGCTGTAGACTTGAGTGGTTGGGTTGTAGAATGGAGGGATTCTATTCACATTGGAGTCTCCCAACTCGTGGTGAGTTAGGGGTTTTAATGTGTAGGCCTTGGTCAGATACATTAAGGGAATCGACGGGACAGTAGTGGAGAAAGTGGAAAGTTTTAAGTTCCTCGGTGTACACATCACGGACAAACTGAATTGGTCCACCCACACAGACAGCGTTGTGAAGAAGGCGCAGCAGCGCCTCTTCAACCTCAGGAGGCTGAAGAAATTCGGCTTGTCATCAAAAGCACTCACAAACTTCTACAGATGCACAATCGAGAGCATCCTGTCGGGCTGTATCACCGCCTGGTATGGCAACTGCTCCGCCCACAACCGTAAGGCTCTCCAGAGGGTAGTGAGGTCTGCACAACGCATCACCGGGGGCAAACTACCTGCCCTCCAGGACACCTACACTACCCGATGTCACAGGAAGGCCATAAAGATCATCAAGAACAATAACCACCCGAGCCACTGCCTGTTCACCCCGCTATCATCCAGAAGGCGAGGTCAGTACAGGTGCATCAAAGCAGGGACTTAGAGCCTGAAAAACAGCTTCTATCTCAAGGCCATCAGACTGTTAAACAGCCACCACTAACATTTAGTGGCCGCTGCCAACATACTGACTCAACTCCAGCCACTTTAACCTGTTAGTGTGTAGGGGGCGCTATTTTCACTTTGGGAAAAAAATCGTGCCCAATTTAAACGGCCTCGTACTCTATTCTAGATCGTACAATATGAATATTATTATTACTATTGGATAGAAAACACTCTCAAGTTTCTAAAACCGTTTGAATTATATCTGTGAGTAAAACAGAACTAATTTTGCAGCAAACTTCCTGACAGGAAGTGAAGAATCTGAAATCGAGGCTCTGTTCCAGGGCCTTCCTATTCATTTGCTTGAAATCTATGGATATACATGCACTTCATACGCCTTCCACTAGATGTCAACAGGCAGTGGGGGGTGGAATGGGGTGTCTAGCTTGATCTGAGGTCAAACAAGACCTCTTGGAATGACATGACCCCAAATATTCCTTTGTCCAGCAAGGCGCAGGAAGGAACCCTGGATTGCCTTCTGAAAAGCTTTCGGTATAGACGGCTAATATCTCCGGCTTTGATTTTATTTGATACATGTGATAATATCATCGTAAAGTATGTTTTTTCAATATAGTTTTATCAGATTATTGAACGTTTATCGGGGGTTTTGGCGTTTTCCGTTCTCTGCGTTTGGTAAAGATGGACAACTTCGCGCCACTTGGCTAGCTTTGGTTGCTAATTCGACAGGAGAAGAGGACATTCTAAAACCAAACAATGATTTATTCTGGACAAAGGACTCCTTGTACAAGATTCTGATGGAAGCTCAGCAAAGTAGCAACCATTTATGATGTTATTTCGTATTTCTTTGGAAAATGTTTAGTTCTATTTTCGCCCTCATTGCAGGCGCTGTCTCGCTATAACGTAAGCTGTATGTCGTACTAAAGTTATTTTTAGAATTCTAACACGGCGATTGCATTAACCTTTTGCCAATAGGTGGCGCAATTAGCATTTTTTATTTCTGGGTGTCACCAAATTAAACTGCCTCGTGCTCAATTCTTGATCGTACAATATGCATATTATTAATTCTATTGGATAGAAAACACTTTCTAGTTTCTATAGCCGTTGGAATTTTGTCTGTGGGTGACCCAGAACTCTTTCTACAGCGAAATCCATGACAGGTACTGCGATGGTCTGAGAGCGAAGCTCTGATTTCAGATCAGTTTTGAAAGTCTGTGAATATCCTATGGAACGACATGAACTGCACCCGCCTTCCCCTGGATGTCAGTAACCAATGAGAAGTGGAATGGGCTTGCTGCGTAGCTCTCAGAGGTTATAAAAGGCCAAGGAGCGAGAGGAGCCTTCCTTTCGAAGCTGAACAATGCACTAAGTGGACCTCAGGATGCCATTTTCAAACGCTCAATTTTAAACGTTAGATGTATCCATCTGTAATTTAATTAGACATAGGTGTTAGAAGCATCATAACGAAGCTATTTTAAACCGAGTTATATCAGATTATGCGAGTATATTGCTATTTTTCGGAATTTCAACAGTATTGCGCCTTGAGGATTTGGACACGTTGGTGCAAAATAGCTATGGCTAGCTAGTGTTAGCTTCTATATCAGAAGTTGAATGCAACGTTTTACAACCAAGCAACGATTCTTTGGGACAAAGAACCACCATGGCAAGATTCTGATGGAAGCTTGTCGAAAAGTAAGAGCTATTTATGATGTTATTCCGTTTTTATGTGGAAAAATGTAAACTCAATAATGGTGAATAGTGACGGCGTTATTGCGTCACTAGTCTGGCTGTAACGCACACTGTATGTCTAGTAACGTTAATTTTAAAAATCTAACTCTGCGGTTGCATTAATAACTAATACATCTTTCATTTCATGTCCAACCTGTATTTTTTTAGTCAAGTTTATGAATAGTTTTTGATAAAAATATTTGTATTTTCAAAATGGCGCCGGCCAGATTGCTTGAGTAGTTGAACACTATTTCCATTGTGTAAGCACAATTTGTGCCGCTAAATATGCACATTTTCGATCAAAGTCTATATGGATTGTGTAATATGATGTTACAGGAGTGTCATCTGAAGAATTCTGAGAAGGTTAGTGAAAAAATTAATATATTTTGGCGATGTTGAGTTATCGCTCTCTTTGGCTAGAATCAATGCTCTGGTAACGTTTGCATATGTGGTATGCTAATATAACGATTCATTGTGTTTTCGCCGTAAAACACTTAGAAAATCTGAAATGTTGTCTGAATTCACAAGATCTGTGTCTTTCCATTGCTATGTGCTGTGTATTTTTAAGAAATGTTTTATGATGAGTAAATTGGTAATACACGTTGCTGTCTGTAGTAATTCTAGGAGCTTTGGTGAGATTTGTGATGCTGGCTGCAATGGCAAACTATGATTTATACCTGAAATATGCACATTTTTCTAACAAAACCTATCCTATACCATAAATATGTTATCAGACTGTCATCTGATGAGGTTTTTTCTTGATTAGTGGCTATCAATATCTTAGTTTAGCCGAATTGGTGATAGCTACTGGTGTTGAGAAAAAATGGTGGACAAAGAAAAGGGTGTCTTTTGCTAACATGGTTAGCTAATAGATTTACATATTTTGTCTTCCCTGTAAAACATTTTACAAATCTGAAATGGTGACTTTATTCACAAGATCTGTATCTTTCATTTGGTGTCTTGGACTTGTGATTTAATGATATTTAGATGCTACTATTTAAATGTGACGCTATGCTAGTGATGCTAATCAGTGTGGGGGTTGGGGGGTGATCCCGGATCCGGGTTTCTGAGGCGGTAAAAGTTAAGAACTAGTGTATATTTCATTTGCTGTACAACAAGTATTTTTTAGTAAAGTTTATGATGAGTTATTTGATTAGAGGAGTGTCAGAAATATATTCGGATAATTTTGTGCAGTTTGGCTACGTATTCACATTGTAAAACCACGATTTGTACCTCTAAATATGCACATTTTCGAACAAAACATATAAGTATTGTGTAACATGATGTTATAGGACTGTCATCTGATGAAGTTTGTCAAGGTTAGTGAATAATTGTATATCTTTTGCTGTTTTTTTGCGATCGCTACCTTTGTGGCGAATGAATGCGGTTGTGTGGTTGGCTATTGTGGTACGCTAATATAATGCTATATTGCGTTTTCGCTGTAAAACACTTAAAAAATCTGAAATATTGGCTGGATTCACAAGATCTTTATCTTTCATTTGCTGTACACCATGTATTTTTCATAAATGTTTTATGATGAGTATTTAGGTATTTCACGTTGCTCTCTGTAGTTATTCTTGCTGCTTCGGTGCTATTTGTGATTGTAGCTGCAATGTAAAACTATGATTTATACCTGAAATATGCACATTTTTCGAACAAAACATAGATTTATTGTATAACATGTTATAAGACTGTCATCTGATGAAGTTGTTTCTTGGTTAGTGACTAATTCTATCTCTATTTGGGGGTTTTGTGCAAGCTACCTGTGCTGTGAAAGAAATGTCTGTGCTTTTTTGTATTTGGTGGTGAGCTAACATAAATATACGTGGTGTTTTCGCTGTAAAACATTTAAAAAATCGGACATGTTGGCTGGATTCACAAGATGTTTTTCTTTCATTTGCTGTATTGGACTTGTTAGTGTGTGAAAGTTAAATATAAATAAATATATATATTGGAATTTCGCGTGCTGCCTTTTCAGTGGAATGTGGTGGTGGGGGGGGGGGGGGGTGAAAGGTTAATAATGGGAATTGATGGAAATTATGTAAAAATGTATCACTAGCCACTTTAACTTCATCACAATCCCGGATCCGGGAGCACCCCCATCACTAAAAAAGCTGACTAGCATAGCCTAGCATAGCGTAACAAGTAAATACTAGCATCTAAATATCATTAAATCACAAGTCCAAGACACCAGATGAAAGATACACATCTTGTGAATCCAGCCATCATTTCTGATTATTAAAATGTTTTACAGGGAAGACACAATATGTAAATCTATTAGCTAACCACGATAGCAAAAGACACAACTTTTTTTTCCCACCATTTTTTTCCTGCATATGTAGCTATCACAATTTCGACCAAATAAAGATATAAATAGCCACTAACAAAGAAACAACTTCATCAGATGACAGTCTGATAACATATTTATTGTATAGCATATGTTTTGTTAGAAAAATTTGCATATTTCAGGTATAAATCATAGTTTACCATTGCAGCCACCATCACAACTCTCACCAAAGCAACTAGAATAACTACAGAGACCAACGTGAATTACCTAAATACTCAATACTCAAATGAAAGACAAAGATCTTGTGAATCCAGCCAATATTTGAGATTTTTTAAGTGTTTTATAGCGAAAACACAATATAGCATTATATTAGCTTAATACAATAGCCAACCACACAACAGCATTGATTCAAGCCAACAATAGCGATAACGAATAAACCAGCAAAAGATATACATTTTTTCACTAACCTTCTCAAACTTCTTCAGATGACAGTCCTATAACATCATATTACACAATACATATAGAGTTTGTTCGAAAATGTGCATATTTAGCGGCACAAATCGTGGTTATACAATGAGAATAGTAGCGAAGCTGCCAACAATATGTCGGGAGAAATCTTGGGAAGGGACCTAACCGCACCGAAATGAATGGCGGAATATGAGTTTTACATTTTTCAACAGAACAACGAATTAACATCATAAATAGTTCTTACTTTTTGATGAGCTCCCATCAGAATCTTGGGCAGGTTGTCCTTATTCCAAAAGAATCGTTGCTCGGTTGTAGATTGTCGCCTTCAACGTTGGAATTAGCAGTAAACATTAGCCATGTGGGCCAGACGTGCCCAACTCCCTAGAACGCAGCACAAATAAATACCCGAAAATCGCAGTATACTGATATAAGCTGATATAACTCGGTTTAAAATAACAACATTATGATGTCTTTAACACCTATATCGAATAAAATCAGAGCCGGATATATCTAAGGGCTATAACGGGAGCTTTCTAGAACGCCATCCTGAGGTCTGTCTTGCGTCATGGCGAAGAGAAGAAAGGGAGGACCCCACGTTGCCAGCCCATTTATAAGGCCTCAGATCTGCCTAGCAACTCCATTTCAATTCTCACTATTCGCTGACATCCAGGGGGAGGCGTATGCAGTGCATCTCATCCAATAGAAGACATGCAAATTAATAAACCGACCTCAGAACAGCCTGCAGATTTCAGATTTCTCACTTCCTCATGGGAAAATTGCTCCAACTCGAGTTCTGTTTTACACACAGATATAATTCAAACGGTTTTAGAAACTAGAGTGTGATTTCTATCCAATAGTAATAATAATATGCATATTGTACGAGCAAGAATTGAGTACGAGGCAGTTTAATTTGGGAATGAAATTATTACAAAGTGCAAACAGCACCCCCTATTTATAATGTTTACATACCCTACATTACTCATCTCATATGTATATGTATATACTGTACTCTATATCATCTACTGCATCTTGCCATCTTTATGTAATACATGTATCACTAGCCACTTTAAACTATGCCACTTTATGTTTACATACCCTACATTACTCATCTCATATGTATATACTGTACTCTATACCATCTACTGCATCTTGCCTATGCCGTTCTGTACCATCACTCATTCAAATATCTTTATGTACATATTCTTTATCCCTTTACACTTGTGTGTATAAGGTAGTAGTTGTGGAATTGTTAGGTTAGATTACTTGTTGGTTATTACTGCATTGTCGGAACTAGAAGCACAAGCATTTCGCTACACTCGCATTAACATCTGCTAACCGTGTGTATGTGACAAATAAAATTTGATTTGATTTGATTTGAATGTGCCACCACGTACAGGCAAGACTGTCATGACCCTGCAAAATAACAGAATCTGTGCCAATGTGTCACGTTCCTGACCTTATTTCCTTTGTTTTGTCTTTATTTAGTTGGTCAGGACGTGAGCTGGGTGGATAAAGTCTATGTTATATGTTTCTAGGTTAGGTTTGTCTTATTGGCCTGATATGGTTCTCAATCAGAGGCAGGTGTTTTACGTTGTCTCTGATTGGGAACCATATTTAGGTTGCCTGTTTTCACTATTGGTTTGTGGGTGATTGTTCCTGTTCGTGCGTTCAGGGGTTCTATGTTCACTAGTTGAGGACTGTAGCTTCGTTGGTTTTCGTCTGTTTATTGTTTTTGTTCGTATTGAAAAAGTATTCCAATAAATATGGAAACGTACCACGCTGCGCTTTGGTCCTCCTCTCTTTCCACCGACGAAAGACGTTACACGATGCTTCGATGTAGTATGATTTGATACATTTAGCAGGTACCCCATCCCATCACCAACCCTACTTCTATGTTTGTAACTAATACTTTTTCCCCTTTTGTCTCATAGTGTTGTACGGATGTCCTTGTCCCAACGTGCTCTAGCGACTCCTTGTGGTGGGCCGGGCACATGCACGCTGACATCGTCGCCAGCTGTATGGTGTTTTCTCCAACACATTGGTGCGGCTGGCTTCCGGGTCAAATGAGCAGTGTGTCAAGAAGCAGTGAGGCTTGGCAGGGTCGTGTTTCGGAGGATACGTGGCTTGGCAGGGTCGTGTTTCGGAGGATACATGGCTCTCGACCTTCGCCTCTCCCGAGTCCGTACGGGAGTTGCAGCGATGGGACAAGGCTGTAACTACCAATTGGAAATCAAGAAATAAGGGAGAAAAAAGTGTACAAAATAAAAAGATAAAAAACAAAAACCTATAACTAAACAAAACTGGAGGAGACGCTGTGACTTAAATCAGACTACTGTGTGGACTTAGAAGAGATTGGAGAAATTGAGAGCTTTTCAGTGATAAGCACAATTTATATTAACAGCACAGATGCACAACACAGTTCTGTTCAGCAGTGGGAAACAACAGTTTAGCTGTGTTTCTCTTCCTTTAGTGTAGAAATGTTTTTGATTTCTTAGTCTCTATCAACCGTCACACTTCCCCCACTTTTCAAAGCCAGCTTCCATAGCCAACAAACTAGCCAAGTCTCCCTCTTCTCCTCTGAGACAACAGCATGATTCTAGCCATTACCGTTGAAAAGATTTGAACCATAATACCAGCGCTACATTTCCTTCTTTCTGTTGTGCATTGGCAGGCCGCATTTTACATTCATGAAGCATATCGCAGGCCGTTCTAAAACTAGGCTACTCGAAGACTCCACCTTAACCATTTGTTTAGGCTACACCTTGTTCAGTCATGTTATCTCATTAGCTGTGTCATGACTCTCTCTCCTTGGTGAGGATCAAAGGTGCCAGATCAGCTCAGTACATGGCTGAATGATAGCCATACCCACTCTCTCCCACAGGAGAGGGGGAGTTGGGCTGGTTTTATGACTTAACAGCTGGTCATAAATACCTTGCAGAAACTCTCCCTTCGGCTCTCTAGTTTGGGAGAATGGAATGTCTGTGTGTTACAGAAGAGTGGCACTTAAATCTACAACATCAAACAATGGACACTGGGACAATATATTTCAACATCCGAATGTTGGGAATGATGAGAGATGAATATGGGAAATTAATTGTAACTTTATGAGCTTTAAGAGTATATATCAGGTTTACATCTAAATTTTGTAAAAATTATATGATTAAATATGAGAATACTGTTGTAAAGATAGCAATGTGATTTTTGCATTCTAAACGAGAACTGTGTTTCATGCATACTTGTGCCCAGTCAGTAGCCACGCCCAAGTGAGCTCAGAGTTCGTGTTAACATGACGGAACGCCCTCCAAGGCCAGAGTGCTTAATCTTTAAACCGATGTATAACACTTGTATGTTTTATGAATTTTTATAATGAGTATTTCTGTTTTTGAATTTGGCGCTCTGCAATTTCACTGGATGTTGGCCAGGTGGGACGGTAGCATCCCACACCCCCTAGAGAGGTTAAAAGGACTCCCTAACAAAAAACGTTAGACCAGAGAACGTGAGGCCGTGGCCCACACGTTGAAATGGTTAAAACTACAAGACCAGACAGCGTGGAGTGGTGGCTACACTGCTGAAAATTGTAAGACCCTCGGAAACTCTCAATCCGAGTGAAGAAGGTAAAGACTAGACCAGAACATTCAGTCTGCAGCTGTGCATGTAAAGTAGTCTGGGACATTTGACCAAAGACGAGGGGGAAGAACAGATCTCTCTGAACACCGTGTGGTACACCTAAAGTATATTTTCTAACGAACACTCTAATACCAAAGAAACCTACAACTAAAAAGGACATTATGATCTCTGGTGGACAACCAGAGACTTACATCGAACCACTCCCCATAGATGGATCGAGTGGTTTCAACAGAGAGACGACAGAGAAAGACATCTACGCGTAAATATATATTGCATTTCTAATCCGAATGAGCGGTCGTTAGGGTGCTAAGTATTCTGGTTACGGTGAGCATAGTTTCCAAATAAATGTACGATAAGTTGAACCTCTTTGTCTCTCCCTCTCCTTACCTACCACTCCCTTCCCATTGTGTAACCAAACGGTCATGCTTTTGTTCGTCCACTAGGAACCAGTTTTCATTGTATTACATTAGTAATCAATAACCTATACAATGTATGTGTGTGTTAATGTATTTATGTGTGATTGTTTAGTTATTAAATAAATAATTAAGACAATTTGTGTATTGCTGATTCATTAGTTCGTGCAGATATCCAAGAATTATGCGACGTTCAGAATGAGACTGATGAGGTAATAATAATTTACTGTTATTGATGTAAGAGATATTTATATATCTTTAGAGTTTAAGTCAGGAGATAATAACTCAGTAAACAACTTTTCCCGTGGTTCCCCATATTCCTAATGAGTTAATTGTTACATGATTGATTTAATCTAATAACAATTAAACATTAATTAATTAAATAATTATTCAATAAATAACAGTCATCACATTAACGATAGTCACGTCACGTCACGTCACGACACCAGCTACAGCTAACAACCTGGGGTGCTTCAGCAGGACACAACATTTTGGGACATTCAGATATAAATAATTATATGTAGAACAAACATGCTTCTTCACATGTTAAATGAGGAATAACTTTTTTCTCTATTCATTGATTTATGCATGCAAAAATGTTTTGCAACTGAACATGGCCCTGGTAACATTACCAGTAGCCTACAGTATATGCAAACATTTTGCACACAAAGGAAAATGGATAGCAAACATTGTATTAAATAAATACCTCTTGCCACTACACTATATCTTTATTTTGAGTAAATGTACACCCAGTGACTCAGACTTGAGCACTTGACCCCAGGACTTGAGCACTGGGAATTCAGCCATAAGGACTCGTAACTCAATTCATGACTTGACCATTGGTGACGCCGACGTGGATTCGGACTCTAGCACAGGGGACTTGAGACTCAATTCGGACTCGAGGTTTAGTGACTCAACTATATCACTGGGTGAAACAGTCATTAGCTTCCGTTCAAAGTCATTGGCCGCCATACTTTTTCCGCTGTACTACGGTGATAAGAATGGAAATGACCTGATCGAGTGATGGAGGTGTATCCCATGCTAGTTTGCCAATACTTTACGACTCTGGTGATTGTGCTGTTCTCAAGTGTGTATGTCAGTTTTTTTATGTCATGTGCAATATCTGTGTAGGCTGAATTAGGAGTTTACATGGCCAGATAATTGTTATATATGTTTTGTCATATTTCTGCTGGGGTAAGAGAATAGGATGTTATGCAGAAAAACATTTTGGTAGGACAAGGCTTCGTCTGTTTGTACAAATCGAAGACAGTGATTTATGTTTACTATAGGTTAATGAGGCAAAACAAACGCGATGTGACTAAAATGAAAGGACATTTCGTTGACTAAAATGAAAGGACATTTCGTTGACTAAAATGAATGGACATTTCGTTGACTAAAATGAAAGGACATTTCGTTGACTAGAATGGTCCACTGTTTTCATTCTTTTGACAATAACTATACTAAATTATTATTCAAATGATAAAAATGTGACTAAGACTTAATTGTATTTTCGTCAAAATGACTAAGACTGGAATAAAACTAGGAAAAATGTACACTGATGATGGATATGGAGGATCGAGCTGATAAGGCTGCCCGATGCTCAGCATCAAAGTTTAACGCAACGAGTAAGACGCGTGAAAGTAACAGTAAGCACTGTATATTTACATTTTCATTATTTTCATTTTAGAGTATTCTGCAATGATGGGAAGGGCCTGTAAGTAAGCATCTCACTGTTAGTCTATACCTGTTTAGGAAGCATGTGAAAAGTACAATTGGATTTGATTTGAAGTCTATTTGGTTTAGAAACAAATTATCTTTATTCAAGCTCATGACAATATTTCTACTAAACATGCCCAACTGAATTTTGTAACGTTAGTGTGGGAGAGGTGTAAAAATGATTGATTTTAATCAATAATGACAATACTGGCATTGACAATTTAGATGGAAAAGCTACTGTCATATTTTCTTCTGAGCCTAGAGGAAAGTCTTTGTCCTCAGGGCTGGAGGGAAGCAAAAGTAATTCCACTACTCAAGAGTGGTAACGCAGCCCTTACTGGTTCTAACAGCAAACCTATCAGCTTTCTGCCAGCTCTTAGCAAATTGTTGGAAAACAGGGTGTTTGACCAAATATAGTTCTCTTTCTCTGCAAACAAATTAGAAACAGACTTTCAGCATGCTTATAGAGAAGGGCACTCAACATCTACTGCACTGACATAAATGACTGATAATTGGTAGAAAGAAATTGATAATAACAAGATTGTAAGAGCTGTACTGTATTTAGTGCAGCCTTTGATATTGACAATAATCTGTTGTTGAGGAAATGTGTTATGGCTTTTCATTCTCTGCCATTGTGAATTCAGAGCTATCTATTTAATAGAACTCAGCGGGTTCTCTTTAATGGAAGCATCTCCAACGTAGAATATGTCAAATGGGCTTTACCGCAGGGCAGCTCTCTAGGCCCTCTACTCTTTTCAACATTGACCTGTCACTGGCATATGGCTGCAAGGCAAAGTGTTGAGTAGCCAGTGAAATCGTGCCCATTTCAAACGGCCTCCTACTCAAATCTTGCTCGTACAATATGAATATTATTATTCTTTTTGGATAGAAAACACTTTGTAGTTTCTAAAAGAGTTGGAATTATTTCTCTGAGTGAAACATAAGTCCTTCTGCAGCACTTTTCCTGACCAGGAAGTAAAATGTCAGAAATCGGTGCTCTTTTCAATTTGATGCCTATACATGGGCTTAACACTTAGGAGTCTGCTGACAATCTATACGCCTTCCTATTGGTGTAAAGAGGATGTCAGAGAAGAAATGTTTCTGCTCATCTTGTTCTGTGGTGGGAAAAAAAACTATTGCTTTGTCCTGACCGTTCACTTCCGGTACTCTGGAGGAAGTGGGATGGACTTTTGTTTTGCCTTGGTAATGAACGGCTAACGTCTCCAGCTCGAATTTTTTTTGCTACATGTGACCATATCACCGTAATGTATGTTTTTCAATATAGTTTAATCAGATTATTGAAACTTTATTTCGGGAGTTTTGCCGTGTTCCGTCATCTGACTGTGTTTACGTTGGAGAAATTTATGCCACTACCCTAGTGCCAATGCTAATTGAAGAGGGACATTTGCCATTCTGAATCGAAACGACGACTCATCTGGACAGAGTACACGTTCTTCAACATTCTGATGAAAGATCAGCAAAAGTAAGACCCATTTTATGATGTTATTTCATATATCTGTCGTGCATGTGAATTGGCCGTGGGCGCCCAATTATTTCTGTCTATTTTAGCTACGCTAATATAGCAATACATTTTGTTTGCGCTGTAAAACATTTAATAAATCGGAAATATTGTTTGGAATCACAATATGCCTGTCTTTCAATTGCTCCAGACTATGTATTTTTCAGAAATGGTTTATGATGAGTAATTAGCTATTTGACGTTGGTGTCTGTAAATATTATGGCTGCTTTTGGTGCAATTTCGGCTTGTAGCTGAAATGTAAACTATGGTTTATACATGAAATATGCAAATTTTTCGAACAAAACATATGCTATACAATAAATATGTTATCAGACTGTCATCTGATGAATTTGTTTCTTGGTTAGTGGCTATTTATATCTTTATTTGGTCGAATTTGTGATAGCACCTGATGGAGTAAGAAACTGATGGAGTTAGAAAAAGTTGTGTCTTTTGCTAACGTGGTTACCTTATAGATTTACATATTTTGTCTTCCCTGTAAAACATTTTAAAAATCGGACATGTTGGCTTGATTCACAAGATGTGCACCTTTCATCTGGTGTCTTGGACTTGTTAATGTGTGAAAGTTAACCTGTTGGGGATGGGGGCGCTGTTTAGACTATTTATGCTAATGTGGCTAATTTTTTAAACGGCTTCCCACAAAATCCTTGATCGTACAATATGCATATTATTATTATTATTGGATAGAAAACAGTCTATAGTTTCTATAGGAGTTGAAATTTTGTCTCTAAGTGGAACAGAGCCCATTCTACAGCAATTTCCCTGACATGGAGTCAGATTTGAGAAATGTTGGCCACTTTTCTGAAGTCATTTAAAAGGGCACTGTCGTTGCTATGACTATACGGACACTTCTTACGTCTTCCCCTGGATGCCTTTACGTGATGACGATTCCAACGGGCTCGATTGCGCGTTCACAGGCCCTACAAATGAAAAAACTCTGAAGCTAGTCATTCTTTGGGAGCTGCGTAACGCGCGTGGAAGACACCGACCCTCTCCTGTTCCAAGCGTTAGTTTAGCCTGTTATATTTCTCCGGTCATCTTTTCACTCGTTATAGGAGTTACAAACATCATAAAGTAGTTAATTTAAAGCGTTTTATAGCAATTTATATCCGTTTAGTGCGATTTTGGGACATTTATTTTTGCAACGATGTGAAAAGTTGGGCATGCTTTTCAGTTCATCCCGAACTCAGTTGACATTTCCACATGGCAAGAGGACAGCTTTCCACCAAAAGACGATTTCTCCCAAGAAAGGATCCTTTGCCCAAGATACTGATGGAAGAACAGCTCAAGGTAGGACATTTTTATTATGATAAATCGTGTTTCTGTCGAAACATTTTAGTGGCTTAGGACGCCATGTTTTTTGACGTAGCTTCGCTTGGCGCAAACTGTATTGAAAAGTAAGGATAAATTAAAAAATGTAATAACGCAATTGTATTAAGAATTAAATTGTCTATCAATCCCTGTCCACCCTATATTTTTTAGTCACGTTTATGAGTATTTATGTATAAGAGTAGATCACTGTCTAAGTGGCGCAAGGACGTTTTCTTTACCAGCTTGTCTACATTTCACATTGTCTAACCATGATTTTGGTGGCTAAATATAAACATTTTCGATCAAACTGTATATGCATGTTGTAATGTGATGTTACAGGAGTGTCATCGGAAGAATTCTGAGAAGGTTAGTGAAAAAATTAATATCTTTTGGCGATGTTGACTTTTATCGCTCACTTTGGCTAGAATCAATGCTGGGCTGCTAATTGCTATGTGCTAAGCTAATATAACGATTTATCGTGTTTTCGCTGTAAGACACTTAGAAAATCTGAAATATTGTCTGTATTCACAGGATCTGTGTCTTTCGATTCGTGTATGCTGTGTATTTTTACGAAATGTTTGATGATTAGTAGTTAGGTAAACACGTTGCTCATTGTAATTATTCTAGTCCATTTGTGATGGTGGGTGCAATTGTAAACTATGCCATATACCTGAAATATGCACTTTTTTCTAACAAAACCTATCCCATACCATAAATATGTTATCAGACTGTCATCTAATGAGTTTTTTTGTTGGTTAGGGGCTATAAATATCTTAGTTTAGCCGAATTGGTGATGGCTACTGGTGTTGGTGGACAAATAAAAGATGGTGGATTATGCTAATGTGTTTTTAGGTAATAGATGTACATCTTTACATATTGTGTCTTCCCTGTAAAACATTTTAAAAATCGGAAATGTTGACTGGATTCATAAGATCTGTGTCTTTCATTAGCTGTATTGGACTTTAATGTGTGAAAGTTAAATATTTTAAAAAAATATTTTTTTTGAATTTCGCGGCACTGGTTTTTCAGTGGGGGGGGGGGGGGGTGCCGCTAGCGCCACGCTGATCCTAGACAGGTTAAATATAAAAAAAAAATAGATTTAGAATTTCGCGCCGTGCATTTTGAGCTGGATGTTGTCATAAGTGTAGCGGTGTCGGGCTGCCCCCGTAAAAGGTTAAACAAAGTACAGTATGTGTGTCCATGTATGCTGATAATTCTACCATATACACGTCAGCAACCATAGCTGTGGAAGTAACTGAACCCTTAACAAAGAGTTGCAGTCTGTTTTGGAACGGTTGGCCAGTAATAAACTGGTCCTGAATATCTCTCAAACTACGAGCATTGCATTTGGTACAAATGATTCCTTAACTTCTAGAACTCAGTTGAATCTGGTAATGGTGTGGCTGTTGAACAAGTTGAGGGGACTAAATTACCTGGTGTTACCTTAGATTGTAAACTGTCATGGTCAAAACGTATAGATCCAATAGTTGTAAAAATGGGGAGAGGCTTGTCTATAAAAAAGAGAAGCTTTGCTTTTTGACACCACGCTCCACAAATCATGTCCTGCAGGCTCTAGTTTTATCTTATCTTGATTATTGTCTAGTCAAATGGTCAAGTGCTCCAAAGAAAGACCTAGTTAACCTGTCTAGGATGAGGGTGCCGCTAGCGGCACTCCCCCCCCACCCCCACTGAAAAGGCAGAGCCGCGAAATTCCCAAAAAATATTTTTTTTAAATATTTAACTTTCACACATTAAAGTCCAATACAGCTAATGAAAGACACAGATCTTGTGAATCCAGCCAACATGTCCGATTTTTAAAATGTTTTACAGGGAAGACACAATATGTAAAGATGTAAATCTATTAGCTAAAAATACATTAGCATAATCCACCATCTTTTATTTGTCCACCAACACCAGTAGCTATCACCAATTCGGCTAAACTAAGATATTTATAGCCCCTAACCAAGAAAAAAACTCATCAGATGACAGTCTGATAACATTTATGGTATGGGATAGGTTTTGTTAGAAAAATGTGCATATTTCAGGTAGCTGGCATAGTTTACAATTGCACCCACCGTCACAAATGGACTAGAATAATTACAATGAGCAACGTGTTTACCTAACTACTAATCATCAAACATTTCGTAAAAATACACAGCATACACTAATCGAAAGACACAGATCCTGTGAATACAGACAATATTTCAGATTTTCTAAGTGTCTTACAGCGAAAACACAATAAATCGTTATATTAGCATAGCACATAGCACATAGCAGCCCAGCATTGATTCTAGCCAAAGAGAGCGATAACGTAAACATCGCCAAAATATATTATTTTTTTCACTAACCTTCTCAGAATTCTTCAGATGACACCCCTGTAACATCACATTACAACATACATATACAGTTTGTTCGAAAATGTGCATATTTAGCCACCAAAATCATGGTTACACAATGACAAAAGTAGCCCAGCTGGTGAGAAAATGTTGGTGCGCCATATTAGACAGTGATCTACTCTTATACATAAATACTCATAAACGTGACTAAAAAATATAGGGTGGACAGCGATTGATAGACAATTTAATTCTTAATACAATCGCGGATTTACATTTTTTTAATTATCCTTACTTTTCAATACAGTTTGCGCCAAGCGAAGCTACGTCAAAAAACATGGCGTCCTAAGCCACTAACATTTTTCGACAGAAACACGATTTATCATAATAAAAATGTCCTACTTTGAGCTGTTCTTCCATCAGTATCTTGGGCAAAGGATCCTTTCTTGGGTCTAATCGTCTTTTGGTGGAAAGCTGTCCTCTTGCCATGTGGAAATGCCAACTGCGTTCGGGATGAACTGGAAGCGTGCCCAGCGATTCACAGCGTTTCAGAAATAAATGTCCCAAAATCGCACTAAACGGATATAAGTTGCTATAAAACGCTTTAAATTAACTACCTTATGATGTTTTTAACTCCTATAACGAGTCTTAACCTGTTGAGGCTGGGGGCGCTGTTGTCACTATTTATGCTAATCGTGTAATTTTTGAAACGGCTTCCCACAAAATTCTTGATCGTACAATATGCATATTATTATTATTGGATAGAAAACAGTCTATAGTTTCTATAGGAGTTGAAATTTTGTCTCTAAGTGGAACAGAACCCATTCTACAGCAATTTCCCTGAAATGGAGTCAGATTTCAGAAATGTTGGCCCCTGATCTGGAGTCAGTTAAAAGGCCACAGTTATTGCTATGAGTATACGGACAGTGCTTACGTCTTCCCCTGGATGCCTTTACGTGATGACGATTTGAATGGGGTCGATTGCGCGTTCACAGGCACTATAAATTAAAAAACCCTGTAGCTAGTAAGTCTTTTGGAGCTGCGTTATGCGCGTGGAGGACACCGACCCGCACCTGTTCCAAGCATTAGTGTTGGGAGTAATCTTTCTCCGGTCATGTTAAGACTCGTTATAGGAGTTAAAAACATCATAAGGTAGTTAATTTAAAGCGTTTTATAGCAATTTATATCCGTTTAGTGCGATTTTGGGACATTTATTTCTGAAACGCTGTGAATCGCTGGGCACGCTTCCAGTTCATGCTGAACGCAGTTGGCATTTCCACTTGGCAAGAGGACAGCTTTCCACCAAAAGACGATTAGACCCAAGAAAGGATCCTTTGCCCAAGATACTGATGGAAGAACAGCTCAAAGTAGGACATTTTTATTATGATAAATCGTGTTTCTGTCGAAAAATGTTAGTGGCTTAGGACGCCATGTTTTTTGACGTAGCTTCGCTTGGCGCAAACTGTATTGAAAAGTAAGGATAATTAAAAAAATTTAATTCCGCGATTGTATTAAGAATTAAATTGTCTATCAATCGATGTCCACCCTATATTTTTTAGTCACGTTTATGAGTATTTATGTATAAGAGTAGATCACTGTCTAATATGGCGCACGGACATTTTCTCACCAGCTGGGCTACATTTCACATTGTCTAACCATGATTTTGGTGGCTAAATATGCACATTTTCGAACAAACTGTATATGTATGTTGTAATGTGATGTTACAGGGGTGTCATCTGAAGAATTCTGAGAAGGTTAGTGAAAAGAATAATATATTTTGGCGATGTTGACGTTATCGCTCACTTTGGCTAGAATCAATGCTGGGCTGCTATGTGCTATGTGCTATGCTAATATAACGATTTATTGTGTTTTCGCTGTAAGACACTTAGAAAATCTGAAATATTGTCTGTATTCACAGGATCTGTGTCTTTCGATTAGTGTATGCTGTGTATTTTTACGAAATGTTTGATGATTAGTAAGTAGGTAAACACGTTGCTCTATGTAGTTATTCTAGTCCATTTGTGACGGTGGGTGCAATTGTAACCTATGCCATCTACCTGAAATATGCACATTTTTCTATCAAAACCTATCCCATACCATAAATATGTTATCAGACTGTCATCTGATGAGTTTTTTTCTTGGTTAGGGGCTATAAATATCTTAGTTTAGCCGAATTGGTGATAGCTACTGGTGTTGGTGGACAAATAAAAGATGGTGGATTATGCTAATGTGTTTTTAGGTAATAGATTTACATCTTTACATATTGTGTCTTCCCTGTAAAACATTTAAAAAATCGGACATGTTGGCTGGATTCACAAGATCTGTGTCTTTCATTAGCTGTATTGGACTTTAATGTGTGAAAGTTAAATATTTAAAAAAAATATTTTTTTTGAATTTCGCGGCTCTGCCTTTTCAGTGGGGGTGGGGGAGGAGTGTCGCTAGCGGCACCCTCAGCCTAGACAGGTTAACATGACCGGAGAAAGATTACTCCCAACACTAATGCTTGGAACAGGTGCGGGTCGGTGTCCTCCACGCGCATGACGCACCAAGAAAAGAGTTGCTAGCTACAGGGTTTTTTAATTTATAGTGCCTGTGAACGCGCAATCGACCCCATTCAAATCGTCATCACGTAAAGGCATCCAGGGGAAGACGTAAGCAGTGTCCGTATACTCATAGCAATAACAGTGGCCTTTTAACTGACTCCAGATCAGGGGCCAACATTTCTGAAATCTGACTCCATGTCAGGGAAATTGCTGTAGAATGGGTTCTGTTCCACTTAGAGACAAAATTTCAACTCCTATAGAAACTATAGACTGTTTTCTATCCAATAATAATAATAATATGCATATTGTACGATCAAGAATTTTGTGGGAAGCCGTTTCAAAAATTACACGATTAGCATAAATAGTGACAACAGCGCCCCCAGCCTCAACAGGTTAACTTCTTATGGCTGCAGCCCGACGTCGGTACACTTATGACAACAGCCAGCTCAAGTGTAGGGCGCAAAATTCAAAAGATATTTTTTTTTAATATTTAACTTTCACACATTAACAAGTCCAATACAGCATATGAAAGGTACACATCTTGTGAATCCAGCCAACATGTCCGATTTTTAAAATGTTTTACAGGGAAGACACAATATGTAAATCTATTAGCTAACCACGTTAGCGAAAGACACCACTTTTTTTACTCCACCAGTTTTTTACTCCATCAGTAGCTATCACAAATTTGACCAAATAAAGATATAAATAGCCACTAACCAAGAAACAACTTCATCAGATGACAGTCTGATAACATATTTATTGTATAGCATATGTTTTGTTAGAAAAATGTGCATATTTCAGGTATAAATCATAGTTTACATTGCAGCTACAGTCAGAAATTGCACCGAAAGCAGCCATAATAATTACAGGCACCAACGTCAAATACCTAATTACTCATCACAAAACATTTCTGAAAAATACATAGTGTACAGCAAATGAAAGACAGGCATCTTGTGATTCCAGCCAATATTTCCGATTTATTAAGTGTTTTACAGCGAAAACAAAATGTAGCGTTATATTAGCTTAGCACAATAGCCAGAAACACTTGGGCGCCGACGACTACGACAGATATATGAAATAGCATCATAAAATGTTTCTTACTTTTGGTGATCTTCCATCAGAATGTTGGACAAGGTGTCCTTTGTCCAGAACAGTCGTTGTTTGGAATTAGAACGGCAACTTTCCCTCTTCATTTAGCAAGCGCGCTAGCCAAGCGCCTCGAATCTCTCCATGTCAACAAACGGAAGAGAACGGAACACAGCAAAACTCCCGAAAAATTTCAATAATCTGATGAAACTATATTGAAAAAACATACTTTACGATGATATGGTGACATGTATCAAATAAATTCAAAGCCGGAGATAGTAGTCGCCTATAACGGCAGCTAAACAAAAGGCAATCCCACTGTCCACCTCGCGCTCTTCAGAGTACCGAAAATGGGGGACACGTCATTCCAAGATGATGTGTTCCATCTCAGACCAAGATAATCACCTCATTTCTTCTCTCACAGCTTCTTGACACCCAGGGGAAGGTGTATGTCGTGCATGTATACTAATAGGTCTCGTGCCCATTTATAAGCAGGAAGAAGAACAGAGCATCGATTTCAGACTTTCCACTTCCTGGTCAGGAAATGTGCTGCAGAATGAGTTCTGTTTCACTCAGAGAAATAATTCAAACGGTTTTAGAAACTAGATAGTGTTTTCTATCCAATAGTAATAATAACATGCATATTGTACGAGCAAGAATTGAGTACGAGGCCGTTTGAAATGAGCACTTTTTATCTGGCTACTCAATACTGCCCCTTGCAGCCCAAACAGGTTAATCAGATTATTGAAATTTTTTCGGGAGTTTTGCCGTGTTCCGTTCTCTTCCGTTTGTTGACATGGAGAGATTCGCGCCACTTGGCAAGTGTGCTTGCTAAATCGAGAGGGAAAAAGGCCATTCTAAATCCAAACAACGATTGTTCCCGACAAAGGACCCCTTGTACAACATTCTGATGAAAGATCAGCAAAAGTAGGACCCATTTTATGATGCTATTTCATATATCTGTCGAACATGTTGTGCTAGTTGTTTGCGCCCAGCTTTTGGGTACTCTCTCGCTATACCTAAGCTGGATGTCGTAATGAAGTTATTTTTAGAATTCTAACACGGCGATTGCATTAAGAACTAGTGTATCTATCATTTCCTATACCACATGTATTTTTTAGTTATGTTTATGAATAGCTATTTGGTCAGAATATGTGTGTCAGAAAAAGTGTCCGAAAAATATCCGGACGTTGTGGGAAAAAGATGCTACGTTAGCACAATGTATAACCACTGATTTCAGCTCTAAATATGCACATTTTCGAACAAAACATAAGTGTATGTATAACCTGATGTTATAGGACTGTCATCTGATGAAGCTTATCAAGGTTAGTCAAAAATTATATTTTTGCTGGTTTGTTACGATCGCTAACTTTTGCTACTGGGAAATGGCTTGTGTTTCTGGCTATTGTGGTAAGCTAATATAACGCTATATTGTGTTTTCGCTGTAAAACACTTAAGAAATCGGAAATATTGGCTGGAATCACAAGATGCCTGTCTTTCATTTGCTGTACACTATGTATTTTTCAGAAATGTTTTATGATGAGTATTTAGGTATTTGACATTGGTGTCTGTAATTATTCTGTCTGCTTTCGGTGCAATTTCTGATTGTAGCTGCAATGTAAACTATGATTTATACCTGAAATATGCACATTTTTCGAACAAAACATAGATTTATTGAATAACATGTTATAAGACCGTCATCTGATGAAGTTGTTTGTTGGTTAGTTTGGTTGGTTCTTGATTAGTTAGGTTGGCTTTGTGCATGCTACCTGTGCTGTGAAAAATGTCTGTCCTTTTTTGTATTTGGTGGTGAGCTAACATAAACAGCACGTATATTTTCGCTGTAAAACATTTTAAAAATCGGACATGTTGGCTGGATTCACAAGATGTCTACCTTTCATTTGCTGTATTGGACTTGTTAATGTGTGAAAGTTAAATATTAAAAAAAATATATATTTTGAATTTCGCGCCCTGCACTTGATGTGGCTGTTGTCATATTGTGGCCAGCCTCGGGCTTGCAGCCAGAAGAAGTTAATGTTTTTAATGTATGTAAATTGTATAGTATTTTGTCTGTAATGTATTTTTCATTATATGTTGGACACCAGTAAGACGTGCTGTCTCCATTGGAATCAGCTAACGGGGATCCTAATAAATCACATTAAATTGTTACTTTGTCTCTAAATGTAGGCTGCCTGTGTCTTTCTGTTTGCTATGAATAGGCTAATATATTGTTTTTATATTACAGTAATGCATTTTTGTTATATAGTTGGGGTCCGCATTTTTGTGTTTTGGACTAGTATAGAATAGAGTATAGGCATATGTAACTGTGTCTTGTTTGTGCCATATTTCAAATTAATTTTCCACTGGGAGGCCATCAAACTCTTGTGGCCAATATTAATTTGTCTCTAAAGTGTTCCACTGTTTGCATTGTGTGTTTCACACCTCTGTGTGAGGCTCTCTCAAAACAGTGTACAGGGCCCATACATCAGCACTCCGACTCTGAGATGCTCTGTGGATACTGCACAGGTGATGCTGTGCAGGACAGAAGTGAACGTGCTGCTCTCTCAGCAGTGACAGAAAGCTTAGAGAAGTCTGTTGACTCTGTAACTTTCTAACTCCTGCAGTTGTCTCCCCTCCCCTCCCCCACTGGACATAGCAAGTGGGGATTATATACTGGCCTTACACACCTGGCCACTGCAGGAGATAGAAATGCATAGAGTTTGTCTCAGAGAGGGCTCTAAAATGGTATGCTAAAAGTAAAATTAGTCAACTAAATGTGTAAAATGTGTCAACATTGTGTCAATGTGTCAACACTCAGTCAAAACAGAAAATGTGTGTCAGTCTGTCTCTTGTGAAAACAGTGAACAACTTGTGAACATTTCTGAATTATAATATATACTGTGGAGACAGTTTCCCCACCCCAGATTAAACCAAGTTCTGGAATAAAGTGCACTTTCAATGAAGATTCTCCATTGAGAATATATATATTTTAAAATCTAGGACTACTGTTAGTCTGGGTCCGATGATGTGTATCTTACATGAGCATTGATCCCTTTATATCCGTTTATTTTATTCCCCAGAGAGGAGGATGACGATAAGGATGATGACGTTTGGATGTCAAGTGCCTGAGCCGGTCAAGGTCTTCATCCCCCACTGCCAGATCCACAACCCCCACTTTGGTCTCTACTGTTGGTTCAAGCTCCACCACTCCACAAAGGCCCCACTCCTCTTCCACTACCCCCACTGTAGGTTTTGGCTCTCTGCCAGTTCATTTAGAGGTGTGGGGGCAGGCCGGACACTAGGCGTCAGCAGAGAAGAGGGAGGAGCAGAGGTAGGGGCACTGAAACCAGCATTGGAACCTGAGGACAGATAGCATACAATCAT
Organism: Salvelinus fontinalis; assembly: GCF_029448725.1. NCBI lineage: Eukaryota > Metazoa > Chordata > Actinopteri > Salmoniformes > Salmonidae > Salvelinus > Salvelinus fontinalis. The sequence continues at coordinate 26,938,960 of NC_074687.1, forward strand.
TGAAGATTATATGGAGCCAGTACCACCCAGGTTCAGACCCAAACAATCAGTAGGACCACAGTACTCAAACGTACCAGCTGTTTCAGCTCTACTTCACCACCTCTTTGCTGGGGACACTAGTTTCCAATTCCAACAAGTAAGGGACAAGAAGTAGGGGGGATGCACTGGAAACATGTCACCATGGTGATGTACACAATATGACCATAAGTATGTGGACATACTTATGGTCATATTTATGGTCGTCGAGCATCTCATTACAAAATCATGGTTATTAATATGGAGTTGGTCCCCCCTTTGCTGCTACAACAGCCTCCACTCTTCTGGAAAGGCTTTCCACTAAAATATATATGTATATATGTATGTGCATTTGTAAGTATGTATGTATGTATATATGTGGGTATGTGTATGTATGTACATATATAAATATATATATATTTACCAAAAATATATATGGGGGATTGGAAGTTATGCAGACAATTATGTTGATGCAAGCTACAATCTATCCCCAATATTAAAGCTGATCTACCCCTAGAATAAAATAAATAAATAATAATGCAGAAAATGCAGACACCACTAAAAGAAGCATCAGTGAGTTTTGGTTGGTGATGTCAGGTCGTGGTACTATCACCAAGGGAACCGGGGGTGCCTCAGCTAGCTCGTCGGGCTTCCACGCTTTAGCTGCCTCGAGAGGTCACCTTGCCTCGGTGGGTTTGCCAGACGCCCACCCCACGTCTCAGCTGGTCCGTTGTGCTCCCATGCCTCATCGGGATCGTCGGGCTTCTACGCCCCAGCCGGCTTGTCAAATGCCCATTCCTCGGATGGCCCGTCACGCTCGCCCAGGTGGGACGCCAGGTGGTGCCCCTAGAGGGGGGAACTGTCAAGCCTGCTCCCGCTCTCCCTCTCTGGTGCTCGTTGGCACTATGCAGTCGGGCCAGTAGCGTACTCCGAGGATCCGCCAAACCCAGATTAGTCAGTGGGATTCATCAATCCAGAGAACGCGTTTCCACTGCTCTGGAGTTCAATGCGCGCGAGCTTTACACCACTCCAGCCAACGTTTGGCATTGCGCATGGTGATCTTAGGCTTGTGCATGGCTGCCCAGACGTGGAACCCCATCTCATGAAGCTCCCCACAAACATTTATTGTGGTGACATTGCTTCCAGAGGAAGTTTGGAACTCGGTAGTGAGTGTTGCAACTGAGGACAGACAATTTTTACACTCTACGTGCATCAGCACTCCTCTGTGCCTTTCTGTGAGCTTGTGTGGCCTACCACTTCGCGGCTGAGCCGTTGTTGCTCCAAGACATTTCCACTTAACAGCACTTACAGTTGACTGGGGCAGTTCTAGTAGGGCAGAAAATTGATAAACTGACTTGTTGGAAAGGTGGCATCCTATGACGATCGATGCCACGTTGAAAGTCACTGAGCACTTCAGTACGGGTCATTCTACTGCAAATGTTTGTCTGTGGAGAGTAAATGGCTGTGTGCTCTATTTTACAAAAAAATCCACTAATTTGAAGGGGTGTCCAAATACTTTTGTATATATAGTGTACAAGGGACTGGCGAAGGTTTTAAGACTAACTGACAACTGGAGCAAGTCTCCGCTCTACCGCTTCAAATTCCTCGCCTCCATCATGAGTGAAAACCGTTTCTTGGCTATGAACCGTAGTCTTCACATGAGTAATCCACAGAAGAATGAGGAGAATGAATGGGAATGCAGGGTATGATTGTTTCGCTAAAGTCAAGCCCGGTTACCTGTATAATGTACACTAGCGTTCAAAAGTTTGGGGTCACTTAGAAATGTCTTTGTCTTTGAAACAAAAGCACATTTTTGTCCATTAAAGTAACATAAAATGTATCAGAAATACAGTGTAGATATTGTTAATGTTGTAAATTACTATTGTAGCTGTCACGTTCCTGACCTGTTTTCTCTTGTTTTATATGTCTTTATTGGTCATTAGGAGGGGGATACGGAAGCGGGGAGTGACTATGGTGGGGTGGGGACCTCGCCCAGAGCCTGAGCCACCACCGTGGTCAGATGCCCACCCAGACCCTCCCCTAGACTTTGTGCTGGTGCGCCCGGAGTTCGTACCTTAAGGGGGGGGTTATGTCACGTTCCTGACCTGTTTTCTCTTGTTTTATATGTCTTTATTGGTCAGGGCGTGAGTGTTGGGTGGGCAGTCTATGTTTTCTATTTCTATGTGGGGTTTTGTGTTCGGCCTGGTATGATTCTCAATTAGAGACAGGTGTGTATCGTTTGTCTCTGATTGAGAGTCATACTAAGGCAGCCAGGGTTTCACTGGTGTTTTGTGGGTGTTTGTTTCCCGTGTTAGCGTTTGGGCCACACAGGACTGTTGCAGGTTAGTCACGTTTGTTGTTTTGTTAATTTGTAGTGTTTGTTGGTTTGCCATTAAAATCATGAATACCTCCTACTCCGCATCTTGGTCCGATCCATGCTCCTCCTCGTCTGAGGAGGAGAACGACATTGACAACCTTTACAGTAGCTTGAAACGGCTGATTTTGAATGGAATATCTACATAGGCGTACAGAGGCCAATTATCAGCAACCATCACTCCTGTGTTCCAATGGCACGTTGTGTTAGCTAATCCAAGTTTATAATTTTGAAAGGCTAATTGATCATTAGAAAACACTTTTGCAATTATGTTAGCACAGCTGAAATTTTCATTTCAAATTTCATTTTGCGGGTTCGATTACAGGCTCAAAATGGACAGAAACAAAGCACTTTCTTCCGAAACTCGTCAGTCTATTCTTGTTCTGAGAAATTAAGGCTATTCCATGCGAGAAATTGCCAAGAAACTGAAGATCTCGTACAACGCTGTGTACTACTCCCGTCACAGAACAGATCAAACTAGCTCTAACCAGAATAAAAAGAGGAGTGGGCCTTGGTGCACAACTGAGCAAGAGGACAAGTACATTAGAGTGTCTAGTTTGTGAAACAGATGCCTCCCAAGTCCTCAACTGGCATCTTCATTATATAGTACCCCGCAAAACACCAGTCTCAACGTCAACAGTGAAGAGGCGACTCAGAGATGCTGGCCTTCTATGGACCTTTCAGAGAGCTGGGTGGCATGGAAGGTGCAGGAAAGAGAGGGCTGCCTTTTTAGCAAATCCATTTGGATTGACTAAACAGCTGCTAGGTTAGAGTGGCCACCTTACCCGCTCCAACGATGAGACCGACAACCATCTCCGCAGCACGTACAGCTTTAGATATGGTTTAAGATGATTCAAAAATGTTTTTTGATTAAGCTTTTGCCTTTCTGTTATAATATGTGCTGAAACCAATACTGAAAGTACTGTTCAGACAATCGTTGTCATCCCCCTTCTACTCATCATGATCAATCATCATAACCATCATCATCATCATCATCATCAAACATGAATAAACAGCTAAGTACAGTTTGTACAATATGGCTGTGTTGCTGTCATTTCACAGGAGAGACAGAGTAACCACAAAAAGGTTGCTGTAGGACCTATACACCTACATAGCAAGCCGTGATCCTAAACCAGTTCAAACCTGTGTACTGAATCACCAATTGGATGTGAAACAGAATGGGAAGCAGTGATTTCCCAAGCCATTTTTCCACCCCCTCTTCCCACTAGCAGACAGCTCCTGTGCTGGAGGCTCACTGAGACCGAGGGAGGAGGATGCACTGATTCATGATGAAACAGTAAGGCAAGAGCAGTGTTAGGAGAAAGAGAGAGGGGGGGAGAGAGAAAGAGAGAGCGAGAGAGAGAGAGAGAATGGACAAATGAGTATTACTTTACACATTCAGTACTGTATTTCCACATGAACATTACATATTGTGGATTCTGGATGTGTGAGGGAGTAGGTTTACTTCAAAGCATAGTGTGTTTTCCCTGTCTCTATATACTGTGTAAGACAGTGAGCCAAGAGGCCATGAGTATACATGAATCAATAAGGTTGAGAGAACTGGATCAGTATTTAGAATAACATGAAATGAAAGAATTCCAATTTCAGATACAATACTGTATTGTCTGATGTAGGATAATAGTTGCAGTAAAACAAAAATTACTGTAAAATACCAGATGAAAATTTTCAGGAATGAGGAAGAAATAAGCAGGAAACACAGAAAACACAGGAATACTCAAATCAGCATATTTTTTTTAAATCTGGGAATTTTTGAAAAGTTCCTGGAAATTTGCAATCCTTTATGCATTTATGCCTTTAGTCAGTGTGAATGAATTTACTGACCTAAAGAATCCATGTCACACCTACAGGGCAGAGAGATTCCCATATGGATACCTACAAATCCCCATCATTGGTATTCCGGATGTTTCCCGGTGTTCCGGATGTTTCCCGGTGTTCCGGATGTTTCCCGGTGTTCCGGATGTTTCCCGGTGTTCCGGATGTTTCCTGGTATTGGTATACCGGATCTTTCCTGGTATTGGTATTCTGGATGTTTCCTGGCCAGGGGAAAAGCCGTCTTTCCCGACAGGCACTCCCTCTTTGGAGCGGGGGGGCTAGGAGTACGGGTAGCCTGATTGGATTGTAGGGATGTAGGGTAGGAAGAATCAGACAGACGGTGGCAGCACAGCAGCTTCTCCGTAATAGGCACGTGCTAAGGCTAAGGAGATGGATTCTCTGACCTCTCAGAATGGGAATGTGGCAAGGAGATCGATCGTTGGATGCATAGCATCTGTAGAGAGAGAGGAGAGTGAGATAGGAGGGCCTGATCCTCTCATCTCCTATGTCCCCTCCCACTCCCCTTTACATCAATCCCTACTGTCACATGCCACTCACATTCAATCAAGGACGGACAGAAATTCAGCCACACACAACAGTGCACAATTAACAGCGCTCTGACTCGACTACACATACAGTAATACATTATGGTAATGCGTTCACAATGAGCTTACAATACACACAGTTCTAAAGCGATGGTAATACATTCACAATGAGCTTACAATACACACACAGTTCTAAAGAGATGGTAATACATTCACAATGAGCTTACAATACACACACAGTTCTAAAGCGATGGTAATACATTCACAATGAGCTTACAATACACACACAGTTCTAAAGCGATGGTAATACATTCACAATGAGCTTACAATACACACACAGCTCTAAAGCGATGGTAATACATTCACAATGAGCTTACAATACACACACAGTTCTAAAGCGATGGTAATACATTCACAATGAGCTTACAATACACACACATGCACATATAGTACATCCACACTTCTGTTACGCACGCCTCTGAGAAGAGGGAACGCAACTCCCTGCTACAACTCAACTCTCTGAAGTGCAAGAGGTATGGACTGTAGGTGCGAGTAAGGATGACACAAAAGCAGAATTTACCGTTTACTCAAATTTATTTTCTTACACGGTAATATGGGGAAAAGGGGCTGGACGGAACCAAAGCAAAGAAAGTAAATATCAAAGTTCCCCCTCTCCTATCTAACCTGCCTACCCACTTAACTTACCTAACTTAACACCGCCTGGTGCCCTAACCAAAATACAGGGGGTGGTCCGCCCAGGTCTTACCTAGTGTGCCTAGACAGTAAATATACTACGGGTATATGTATGCCCGCGGGCCTCTTGCATAAGCACTCCCAAAGTGCCTTCTCCTTCCCCCCTGGGAACAAATGAAACAGAGTAATTATTAATGATTTCACAAACACAGGACATAGAAAAACTGCTACCAACAACAACAGTACATACCACACTTTCTGATACACAACCCACACTATATCACAATCTAATTTTTCTCTCTCAATCTCCAAATCTCTACTCCAAATCTCATCTCCTCTCTCTCCTCTCTCTCCTCTCTCTCCTCTCTCTCCTCTCTCTCCAAAACTCCTGGGCCAGAACACTGGCTTTTATCTTCAGGTGGCAATGGTGATTAGTGTCAGCTGCTTCTTGACGAGGGGGCGGGGTCAGCTCCAATCACCAATTAGTCTGGGGTCGACCAATCAGCTGGTTGGGGAGTACTTCAGGAAGCCATCTCCTAAAACACACACACTAAAATACAAAACAGAACACAGAAACTGGGGAACGTAACACGCCCACCACAAATTGCAAACATACAGTTTGTAATAACAAAAACCAACGCTTCCCCAGTTAGTAGACCCGTGATAGAGCGTCAGCAACCACATTCGCTGAGCCCTTCACATAGGCTATCTGTACATTATATCCTTGTACAATCAGAGCCCACCGCATAAGGCGGCGGTTCTGATTGTACATTTGCTTTAAGAACACTAAAGGATTATGGTCCGTGAAGACCATTACAGGAAAGGCACTGGATCCCACATATACCTCAAAGAACTGTAAGGCTAGCAATAAAGCTAGCGTCTCTTGTTCAATTGTGGAGTACCTTGACTGACACGAGTTGAACTTACGGGAGAAGAAACTGACGGGCCGATCCACTCCGTCTTCATCTTCCTGTAAGAGAACCGCACCCACCCCCACTATACTAGCGTCAACCTCCAACTTAAAAGGTTTGTCAAAGTTGGGGGCGGCAAGCACTGGGGCACTACAAAGTAGCGCTTTAGCGGACTCAAACGCATGGTTACAGTCCTTGGACCACCTAAATGGTACCTTGGGACTAAGCAGAGATTAAAGGGGAGCTACTACCGTCGAGAAATTCTTACAGAATGTACGATAGTACCCTACCATCCCTAGGAATCTGCGCAACTGGCGTCGAGTCGTGGGAGCAGGAAAAGCAACAATTGCCTCCACCTTGCCAGTTACTGGGCGCACTTGACCTCGTCCCACTTGTTTCCCTAAGTAAGTCACCGTAGCCTTCCCAAACTCACACTTGGCCAAATTGAGGGTTAAAGAAGCATTCTCCAACCGCTGAAACACACTTTTCAAAGTGGAGAGATGATCAGACCAAGTAGACGAATGGATCACCACATCATCAAGGTATGCAGTACAATTTGGCACATCTGCAAACACAATGTTAACTAGACGCTGAAAAGTAGCAGGTGCATTACACATGCCAAAGGGCATCACAGTGTATTGTACAAAGTTATCAGGCGTAACAAAAGCCGATATGTCAAAAGCTCTAGAGGTCAGAGGCACCTGCCAATAACCTTTTAACAAATCTAACTTACTAACGTAAGCAGCAGAGCCAATTCTATCAATGCAGTCATCTAATCGAGGTAGAGGAAAAGAATCAGACTTTTTAACTGCATTTACGCGACGATAGTCCGTGCATAAGCGGGACGTACCGTCAGGCTTAGGAACAAGAATACATGGGGAACTACAGGAGCTGTTACTGGGTTTTGCCATGTCATTCTGTAATAAATAAGCTACCTCACTTTTCATTACCTCCCTTTTCTTTGCATTAACCCGGTACGGATGCTGACGTATAGGAGCAGCATTCCCTACATCCACGTCATGTTCCAAGATGGATGTGCGACTTGGAACGTCCTGAAACACACTGAGAAAACTGTTTATCAATAGGATAAGGTCCTTAGTTTGATTGTTATCCAAATGTTCCATTTGAGAGGGTAACTTCTTCAGCATCTCTGAATTACATAGGCGTTCACACTGCTGTAACGTATGGCGTAACTCCAACCCATCCTCCTTATCCTCCTCTAGGTCCCAGCCAGGCTTCAGCACCACCGCAGCCACACTGGAGACGGCGGGCTGGACCGGCTTACTTGAGGAGCTGTGTGGAGAGTCACGTACATAATATTCTTTTAGCATGTTAACATGACACACACGGGAAGAACGCCTTCGATCTGGGGTCTTTATCACATAGTTTGTGTCACTGAGTTTCTTTTCCACCAAATATGGTCCAGAAAAACGTGCTGACAGAGATGAGCCAGGAATTGGCAACAAAACTAAAACTTGATCCCCTGGTGCAAAAGAACGGCCAACAGCCTTTTTGTCATAATGCACCTTCATGCGTTTTTGCGAAGAGGAAAGAGACTTTTGGGCTAACGCACATGCGGCGTGCAGTCTCTCCCGCATTTTACTGACATAATCCAACACATTTTTAGGGGCGCTACTGGGTGTAGGAGATAAGATATGCTCCTTCAACACTTTCAGCGGACCCCTTGGGGTATGTCCAAACACAAGGTCAGCAGGGCTGAACCCTAAGGACTCTTGTATCGTTTCCCTAATAGCAAATAGGACAAAGGGCACACCCTCATCCCAATCGGTACTGGTATCCATACAATACTTGCGTAGCATTGCCTTCAGCGTCTGATGCCAGCGTTCGAGAGCCCCTTGACTCTCTGGATGATACGGACTTGAGACCTGATGGGAAATACACAATGTCTTTAACACATTTGAAAACATTTTGGACATAAAGTTGGATCCCTGATCTGTTTGGATTACTTTAGGGAGTCCAAACGTAGAGAAGAACTTCACCAGTGCCTTCACCACAGTCTTAGCCGTAATAGTACGGAGAGGAATAGCCTCTGGGTATCGAGTAGCACTGCACATTATTGTTAATAGGAACTGGTTACCTGACCTGGTTTTCGGCAACGGACCTACACAATCAACTATCACTCTTTCAAACGGTTCCCCCACCACAGGAATCTGGTAGAGCGGTGCTCTAGGAACTGTTTGATTCGCTTTCCCAGTGAGTTGACATACGTGACATGTTTTACAAAATTGGACCACGTCAGACTTCAAACCTGGCCAGAAAAAATGACGAAGGACCCGGTTATAAGTCTTTGTGATCCCCAAATGTCCAGACCACGCCTGGTCATGGGCGAGTGACAGCACCTGCTGTCGGAACGGTGTAGGAACAACCACTTGACACACTTCACTCCAGTCATTAACGGTGTCATGAGCTGCCCATTTACGCATCAAAACTCCTGCTTCCATAAAGTAGGCAGTCTCTCTAGTTTTAGCTTCTTCAATGGAAATTACCGAAGCAAAACACTTACGAAGACTGGTGTCTCCTTTTTGACATTCAATCACCTTCTCAGGGGTGACAGACAAAAGAATGTCATGTAATTGGGGCGCGATTTCGCAGTCCCCTTCCTTAGTTTTTACAGGAGTAAAAACTGTCGGACTTGCAGAAGGAATACTCGGTGCATTTTCTTCTACTTCAACATTCTCAAAAATGGAACTAGCCAAATCCACCACATCTCCAAGCTTGCGAGATTGTGCCCTCGTTAAGACACAAGCAGGAAAAACATGTGGAAATGCTTGAACCAATTTCTCATCTGCAATTTTGATTTCTGGGTTGTCTACTACCTCTAACACAGGAGTAACATTACCACCAGCAATATCATTCCCTAATAGCAATGTGACTCCTTTTACTGGCAGTGTAGACACTACACCAACACGGAAATGTCCTGATACCAAGTCTGACACTAAGTGGACCCAGTGTAATGGTACAGGTACTGTTTTTGTCTCTATCCCCTGTAATATAACATGTGAGCCACAATACGTTTCAGGAGACCAGGGTAAAGCATCAGTAATGATTACTGACTGTGCCGCTCCGGTGTCTCGTAAGATTTTAATTGGCTTTTGATCAGCTTGTTCTCCAGTTAAGGAAACACAACCAGTAGAGATAAACGGAGCATAAACAGGATCCGGTTTCTCAAATGCTGAATCAATACCTCGGACCAACGGACGAGCCAAAGACTTGACTAAACCCAAAGTTTTCCTTTTTGGGGAAGGTGACTGGGACTGTTTTGGTTTATTTTTCAAAACTGGGCAGTCTGCAATCACGTGACCCTTTTGGTGACAGTAAAAACATTCACGAATTTCATGAAAAGACTTGTCAGAGGAAAAACGACCTGAATGAGGCACTGATGACGTAATCAGTCTACCTTCAAAACGAGGTGCACCAAAGACAGTCTTGTGTGTCAAAGCGTACTCATCTGCCAAGACTGCTGCCTGGGCCAATGTCACCACTTTCTGTTCATTTAAAATGAACTACAATTCTATCTGGGAGGTTGCTTTTAAAATCCTCCAACAGCATCAACTCCCGAATATCAGCAAATGTGTTAGCTTTGCTGGCGGAACACCATCGATTAAACAGAGACTCTTTGTCCCTAGCAAACTCAACAAAAGTACGGTGAGAGGGTTTCTTGTGGTTCCTGAAGCGCTGTCTATAAGCTTCAGGCACCAACTCATAAGCCCGCAACACGGTAGTTTTAACTGTATCATAGTGTAAACTGTCTTCCAGGGAGAGAGCAGCTACTACTTCCTGGGCTTTCCCAGACAATTTACATTGCAACAGGAGAGGCCAAACCTCGAGTGGCCAATGCAGCGCAGCGGCCACACGCTCAAACGCAGAGAAATAGGAATCAACTTCCGACTCTCGGAATGGTGGGACTAAAGCTATATTTTTACTTACATCAAAGTGGGCTTGATGATGAGCAGCTTTTGGAGTCGTACTGGAGCCAGCATCTAGCTCTAGCTGTCGGATCCTCACCTCCTTGTCGGCTTCTATTTTCCTAATTTCAAGATCAAAATGCATTTGTCTCTCTTTATCTTTTTGCTCCATTTCTAACCGGGCCAGCCTCACCTTCAGCCTAGCGGTCCCGTCTGAACGACCTGAAGCAGAAGATAAAGGATCGAATCGAGGCAATGTAAAGGGGGTACGAGCAACCCCTTCCTCCGCCCTGTCCTCCGACTTGGCATCGGAAAGTCTACCCGTCTCCTCTCCTTTCAATGAGAGAATTCTTTCTCTTACTAATCCCTCCCTGACTAGCACCAAAAGCTCAGCCTTTAGGGCTTTCTCAGGGATAACAAATCCATAATGGTCAGCTATAGCTATAAGGTCTACTTTTCGAAACCTCACCAAACAATCAATAGAGGGCGCATCAATGAACTTGGAGATGGCTGAGGCAGCCATCTTGTACACAGCAATTTACTGAACACACAAACTAAACCAGTCATCCAAACTCACAACCTACCATCACACCGCAATCACTAACAACAGAGAGCTCAGTGCAGCAGGGTCCGGTGGGTTTAATGGAATCCCGGATGAGCCCCCATTATGTTACGCACGCCTCTGAGAAGAGGGAACGCAACTCCCTGCTACAACTCAACTCTCTGAAGTGCAAGAGGTATGGACTGTAGGTACGAGTAAGGATGACACAAAAGCAGAATTTACCGTTTACTCAAATTTATTTTCTTACACGGTAATATGGGGAAAAGGGGCTGGACGGAACCAAAGCAAAGAAAGTAAATATCAAAGTTCCCCCTCTCCTATCTAACCTGCCTACCCACTTAACTTACCTAACTTAACACCGCCTGGTGCCCTAACCAAAATACAGGGGGTGGTCCGCCCAGGTCTTACCTAGTGTGCCTAGACAGTAAATATACTACGGGTATATGTATGCCCGCGGGCCTCTTGCCTAAGCACTCCCAAAGTGCCTTCTCCTTCCCCCCTGGGAACAAATGAAACAGAGTAATTATTAATGATTTCACAAACACTCAAACACAGGACATAGAAAAACTGCTACCAACAACAACAGTACATACCACACTTTCTGATACACAACCCACACTATATCACAATCTAATTTTTCTCTCTCAATCTCCAAATCTCTACTCCAAATCTCATCTCCTCTCTCTCCTCTCTCTCCAAAACTCCTGGGCCAGAACACTGGCTTTTATCTTCAGGTGGCAATGGTGATTAGTGTCAGCTGCTTCTTGACGAGGGGGCGGGGTCAGCTCCAATCACCAATTAGTCTGGGGTCGACCAATCAGCTGGTTGGGGAGTACTTCAGGAAGCCATCTCCTAAAACACACACACTAAAATACAAAACAGAACACAGAAACTGGGGAACGTAACAACTTCCAAGAACACATGCATGCATAAGCACATCAAGGCAGGAGAACACACATCTGTCTCACATCAGGTGCACTCTAAAGAAAGAGAGCAGCTCAGAATATACTTTGGCCAGTATATCTACCCTGAATGCCTGAATCAGATAAACCATATTACAACGTGAAATACAATACTAGCTAGTTCATTTCACTATCATAGGAAATAAAATGATATGTGTCAGCTGTCACAGACACAGACACAGTCTAGTGGGGAAAAGAGGTGGAGGAAAGGAAAGAGGAGAGCGAAAAGAGAGAAAGAGAAGGAGAGAAAGATATGCCTGCTGGCCATGGGAGTGTCAGAGCTCAGCTAATGAAGAGGAGCCGGCTAGTAAATTCCACTTCCTCTGACACTTCCTGTCAAACACAGTCGATGAAGAGAGGAGGCGGGAGGGCTTCGGATCTCACAGACCAATCCAGAAAAACTCTGGCAAGCCAGGCCTCGCCCCTCCGGCGATGCCAGCCAGACGAGAGGAATGAAGAGAGAGAGAGCGAGAGAGAGACAACATTGACAAATGGTTTGATGAAGAATTCAAAAATCTAAGAAATAAATTGAGAAACCTGTCCAACCAAAAACAGACCCGGAAAACCTGAGTCTATGCCTTCACTATGGTGAATCACTTAAATACAGAAATACACTACGGAAAAAGAAGCACATCAGAAATCAGCTCAATGTAATTGAAGAATCCATAGACTCTAAACACTCCTGGGAAAAATGGAAAACACGAAACAAACAACACAAAGAGTTATCTATCCAAAATGGAGATGTATGGGTAAACCACTTCTCTAATCTTTTTGACTCTATAACAAAGAATCAACAACAATACATGATCAAATACAAATCTTAGAATGAACTATTAAAGACTACCAGAACCCACTGGATTCTCAAATTACCTTGAATAAACTACAGGACAAAATAAAACCCCTCCAACCCGAAAAGGCCTGTGGTGTTGATGGTATCTTCAATGAAATGATCAAATATACAGACAACAAATTCCGATTGGTTATACTAAAACTCTTTAACATTATCCTTAGCTCTGGTATCTTCCCCAAAATTTTGAACCAAGGACTGATCACCCCAATTGACAAAAGTGCAGACAAATTTGACCCCAATAACTACCGTGGGATATGCGTCAACAATAACCTTGGGAAAATCCTCTGCATTATCATTAACAGCAGACTCGTACATTTCCTCAGTGAAAACAATGTCAAATTGGCCTTTTACCAAATTATCGTACGACAGACCACGTATTCACCCTGCACACCCTAATTTACAAACAAACAAACTTAAACAAAGGCAAAGTCTTCTCATGCTTTGTTGATTTCAAAAAAGCCTTCAACTCAAATTGGCATGGGAATATGCTAGACAAATTGATGGAAAGTTGTGTTATATAATCCATGTACACAAACAACAAGTGTGCTCTTAAAATAGGAAAAAAAACTGACATTTCTTCCCGCAGGGCCGTGGGGTGAGGCAGGGATGCAGCTTAACCTGTTTGGGCTGCAGGGGCAGTATTGAGTAGCCAGATAAAAGGTGCCCATTTCAAACGGCCTCGTACTCAATTCTTGCTCGTACAATATGCATATTATTATTACTATTGGATAGAAAACACTCTCTAGTTTCTAAAACCGTTTGAATTATATCTGTGAGTCAAACAGAACTCATTTGGCACAAACTTCCTGACCAGGAAGTGGAAAGTCTGAAATCGAGGCTCTGTTCTACTTCCTGCCTATAAATGGGCATGATACGTATTAGTATACATGCACTTCATAGACCTTCCCCTGGATGTCAAGAGGCGGTGAGAGAAGAAATTGAGTGTTTATCTTGGTCTGAAGTGGAATACAAGCTCTTTGTATGACGTGTCCCCCATTTCCTGTTTTCTGGAGAGCGCGAGGAGGTACCTGGATTTGCCTTCTGTTTAGCTGCCGTTATAGGCGACTACTATCTCCGGCTTTGATTTTATTTGATACATGTGACCATATCTTCGTAAAGTATTTTTTTTCAATATACTTTAATCAGATTATTGAATTTTTTTCGGGAGTTTTGCCGTGTTCCGTTCTCTGAGTTTGTTGACGATGGAGAGATTCGCGCCACTTGGCTAGTGCGCTTGCTAATTCAAGAGGGAAAGAGGCCGTTCTAAATCCAAACAACGATTGTTCCCGACAAAGGACCCCTTGTCCAACATTCTGATGAAAGATCAGCAAAAGTAAGATACGTTTTATGATGCTATTTCATATATCTGTCGTACATGTGAACTAGTCGTCGGCGCCCAACTTTTGGGTACTCTAGCTATACAGAAGCTGGATGTCGTAATGAAGTTATTTTTCAGAATTCTAACACGGCGATTTCATTAAGAACTAATGGATCTATCATTTCCTATACAACATGTATTTTTTAGTTATGTTTATGAATAGCTATTTGGTCAGAATATGTGTGTCAGAAAAAGTGTCAGAAAAATATCCGGACGTTGTGGAAAAAGTAGCTACGATAGCACAATGTATAACCACTGATTTCAGCTCTAAATATGCACATTTTCGAACAAAACATAAGTGTATGTATAACCTGATGTTATAGGACTGTCATCTGATGAAGAATATCAAGGTTAGTCAAAAATTATATATCTTTTGCTGGTTTGTTACGATCGCTAACCTTTGCTACTGGGAAATGGCTTGTGTTTCTGGCTATTGTGGTAAGCTAATATAACGCTATATTGTGTTTTCGCTGTAAAACACTTAATAAATCGGAAATATTGTCTGGAATCACAAGATGCCTGTCTTTCATTTGCTGTACACTATGTATTTTTCAGAAAATTTTTATGATGAGTAATTAGGTATTTGACGTTGGTGTCTGTAATTATTATGGCTGCTTTCGGTGCAATTTCTGATTGTAGCTGCAATGTAAACTATGATTTATACCTGAAATATGCACATTTTTCGAACAAAACATAGATTTATTGTATAACATGTTATAAGACGGTCATCTGATGAAGTTGTTTGTTGGTTAGTTTGGTTGGTTCGTGGTTAGTTAGGTTGGCTTTGTGCATGCTACCTGTGCTGTGAAAAATGGCTGTCCTTTTTTCGTATTTGGTGGTGAGCTAACATAAATATACGTGCTGTTCTCGCTGTAAAACATTTAAAAAAATCGGACATGTTGGCTGGATTCAAAAGATGTGTACCTTTCATTTGCTGTATTGGACTTGTTAATGTGTGAAAGTTAAATATTTAAAAAATATATATTTTGAATTTTACGCCCTGCACTTGAGCTGGCTGTTGTCATATTGTGGGCGGCCTCGGGCTTGCAGCCAGAAGAAGTTTTAAGCCCCACCCTCGTCAACTTATTATCAACGAATTGGCGAGAGCACTAGAAAAGTCTGCAGCACCCAGTCTCACCCTACTAGAATCTGAAGTCAAGTGTCTACTGTTTGCTGATGATCTGGTGCTTTTGTCACCAACCAAGGAGGGCCTACAGCAGCACCTAGATCTTCTGCACAGATGATGTCAGACCTGGGCCCTGACAGTGAATCTCAGTAAGACCAAAATAATGGTGTTCCAAAAAAGGTCCAGTCGCCAGGACCACAAATACAAATGTAATCTAGACACCGTTGCCCTAGAGCACACAAAAAATGATACATACCTTGGCCTAAACATCAGTACCACAGGTAACTTCCACAAAGCTGTGAACAACCTGAGAGACAAGGCAAGAAGGGCCTTCTATGCATCAAAATGAACATAAAATTTGACATACCAATTAGGATCTGGCTAAAAATACTTGATATCATGACACAAGGCGAGACCCAGATGCAGACACAGGAGGCAGATGGTTGGAGTCTTACAATATGTGTTAATCCAATAGGGTAAGGCAAGTGAATAGTCGTGGACAGGCAAAAGGGTCAAAATGTACCGAAGGTCAGGCAGGGGTCAAAACCGGGAAGACTATCAAAAAGAGAATAGCAAAAGGAGTACTGGAAAAACACTCTGGTGGCTCGACTAACATACAAGATGAACTGGCACAGAGAGACAGGAAACACAGGGATAAATACACTGGGGAAAATAAGCGACACCTGGATGGGGTGGAGAGAATCACAGGAACAGGTGAAACAGATCAGGGTGTGACACTTGAACCAGTTACAGAACCCATTGCCTTTTATGGTTGTGAGGTCTGGGGTCTGCTCACCAACCAAGAAATCACAAAATGGGACAAACACCAAATTGAGACTCTGCATGCAGAATTCTGCAAAAATATCCTCTGTGTACAACGTAGAACACCAAATAATGCATGCATAGCAGAATTTGGCCGATACCCACTAATGATCGAAATCCAGAAAAGAGCCTTTAAAACCTGTTGAGGCTAGGGGGTGCTGTTGCCACTATTTATGGAAATCGTGTAATTTTTGAAACGGCTTCCTACTAAATTCTTGATCGTACAATATGCATATTATTATTATTATTGGATAGAAAACAGTCTCTAGTTTCTATAGCCGTTGAAATTTTGTCTCTGAGTGGAACAGAACTCATTCTACAGCAATTTCCCTGACATGGAGTCAGATTTCACACATTTTGGCCCCTGATCTGGAGTCAGTTAAAAGGCCACTGTTATTGCTATGAGTATACAGACACTGCTTACGTCTTCCCCTGGATGCCTTTACGTGATGACGCTTTGAATGGTATCGATTGCGCAATCACAGCCCCTATAAAACAAAAACACGTGTAGGTAGGAACTCTTTTCCAGATGCGTCAGGCGCGCGGTGGACACCGACCCTGCTCTTTTTCCAAGCATTAGTGTAGCCAGTTATATTTCTCCGGTCATGTTTCTACTCGTTATAGGAGTTAAAAACATCATAAGGTAGTTAATTTAAAGCGTTTTATAGCAATTTATATCCGTTTAGTGCGATTTTGGGAGATTTATTTCTGAGACACTGTGAATCTCTGGGCACGGTTCCAGTTCATGCCGAACGCAATGGGCATTTCTACATGGCAAGAGGACAGCTTTCGACCAAAAGACGATTAGACCCAAGAAAGGATTCTTTGCCCAAGATTCTGATGGAAGAACAGCTCAAAGTAGGAACAATTTATTATGATAAATCGTGTTCTGTCGAGAAATGTTAATCGCTTATGACGCCATCTTGTTAGATGTAGCTTCGCTTGGCGCAAACTGTATTGAAAACTAAGGATAATTTAAAAAATGTAAATCGGCGATTGTATTAAGAATTAAATTGTCTATCAATCGCTGTCCACCCTATATTTTTTAGTCACGTTTATGAGTATTTATGTATACGACTAGATCACTGTCTAATATGGCGCACGACATTGTCTGACCAGCTGGGCAACTTTTGTCATTGTCTAACCATGATTTTGGTGGCTAAATATGCACATTTTCGAACAAACTGTATATGTATGTTGTAATGTGATGTTACAGGAGTGTCATCTGAAGAATTCTGAGAAGGTTAGTGAAAAAATTAATATATTTTGGCGATGTTTACGTTATCGCTCTCTTTGGCTAGAATCAATGCTCTGGTAACGTTTGCATATGTGGTATGCTAATATAACGATTTATTGTGTTTTCGCTGTAAGACACTTAGAAAATCTGAAATATTGTCTGTATTCACAGGATCTGTGTCTTTCGATTAGTGTATGCTGTGTATTTTTACGAAATGTTTGATGATTAGTAATTGGGTAAACACGTTGCTCTATATATTTATTCTAGTCCATTTGTGACGGCTGAAATATGCACATTTTTCTAACAAAACCTATCCTATACCATAAATATATGATGAGTTTTTTTCTTGGTTAGTGGCTATCAATATCTTAGTTTAGCCGAATTGGTGATAGCTACTGGTGTTGGTGGACAAATAAAAGATGGTGTCTTATGCTAATGAGTTTAGCTAATAGATTTATATCTTTACACATTGTGTCTTCCCTGTAAAACATTTAAAAAATCGGACATGTTGGCTGGATTCACACGATCTGTGTCTTTCATTAGCTGTATTGGACTTTAATGTGTGAAAGTTAAATATTTAAAAAAAAAAATTGGGGGGGAATTTCGCCGCTCTGCCTTTTCAGTGGAATGTGGGGGGGGGGTGCCGCTAGCGGCACCCCAGTCCTAGACAGGTTAAATTCTACAACCACCTAAAAGGAAGCGATTCCCAAACCTTCCATAACAAAGCCATCACTTACAGAGAGATGAACCTGGAGAAGAGTTACACATTGGTGAGAATTAACAAAAAAACTGAGCAAACTAAAATGCTATTTGGCCATAAACAGAGAGTACAGAGTGGCAGAACCCCTGACCACTGTGACTGACCCAAACTTAAGGAAAGCTTTGACAATGTACAGACTCAGTGAGCATAGCCTTGCTATTGAGAAAGTCCGCCATTGGCAGACCTGGTTCTCAAGAGAAGACAGGATGATGTGTACACTGCCCACAAAATGAGGTGGAAACTGAGCTGCACTTCCCAACCTCCTGCCCAACGTATGACCATATTAGAGACACATATTTCCCTTAGATTACACAGATCCACAAAGATTCGAAAACAATCCCGATTTTGATAAACTCCCATATCTACTGGGTGAAATACCACAGTGTGTCATCACAGCAGCAAGATTTGTGACCTGTTGCCACAAGAAAAGTTCAACCAGTGAAGAACAAACACCATTGTAAATACAACCCATATTTATGCTTATTTATTTTCCCTTTTGTACTTTAACCATTTGTACATCGTTACAACATTGTATATATACATAATGACAATTGTAATGTCTTTATTCTTTTGCAACTTCTGTGAGTGTAATGTTTACTGTTAATTTTATTGTTAATTTTATTGTTTATTTCAGTTTTGTATATTATCTACTTCACTTGCTTTGGCAATGTTACCATATGTTTCCCATGCCAATAAAGCCAATTGAATTGATTTGAATTGGATTGAGAGAGAAACAGAGAGTGAGAGTGAGACAGGGAGGGGGAAAGGGGCAGAGGGAGATGGAAAGAGGAAGGGAGAGTGTGAAGGAGAGAGGGAGGCAGTGAGAGACAGAGATAGAGGAGAATTCTGAGAGAGGGCGGGGAGGGAATGAGGGAGCGAAGAGGGGGAAAGCTTGGGAGGAGGGAAAGAGAATGAGGGAAAGGTAGAGAGATATGAAGAGAAATCAGCTGGAGAGGGAGAGAGAGACAGAGAGACAATGAGAGGTCAGGGATAGGGCCCTAACCTAACAGTCACATTTCCATAATGACACACTGTGTAGAAGGTATGAAGGTTGTGGACTAACACAATTTGTCAAATTCCAATAGAAGAAGTGTGACGTTATCTCATCCTCTCTCTCCCTCCACCTAGACCCTATAGTTCCCACCTCTCCCCCACCTCTCCCCTACTCCATCTCCTCCCTTAGACCAGTTTAAGCGTACAGACAGGGACACACTGAGCTGTCAGGGTGGGTAGAAGGTGGTGGCTAAGAGGCCATGGCAGATACATGCTGCTCTTGGCCATAACCAAAGAGACCTAAGCACCAGGAACGCACTGTAGGGAAGTCACCGTGACTGATTCCTAGCTAATAGGGACAATAGCATACCTGGGATTGTGACGGTGTGACTATGAAAAGAGAGAAAACCAGTGACTGAGACAGTGTTCTTATGCTGTTGACCAACAAATGGGAAGGTTTTGTATGACTGACTGTTGCATTGTGTGGAAACATGGCTATTGCTATTGTATAATAATGCACTTGTGTGTATGGGCGGAGGATTAATGCTAGAACACAGGAGTGGTATGAAAGGAGATACATATCCCTATTATTCATATGCACTTAGCCAGTGTGAATAACCTTTCATTTAGCATCAGCCATCTGTAAGGCTGAGAGAACATTACAGTGGTTCAGGTACACACACGCATACATGCACTTCCGTTGACATACACACACACACACACACACACAGTGTAGTATTATATACAGTGTAGTATTTTAAGAGCACACATTCTGCTCAGCATGAATGAGTCATGTCTGCCAGCCCTACTGTTACGGTGATGATTCCAGATAGCAGGGTGGAGGAACCTGCAGCCACCTCACGGGCAGGGAGAGGGACACACAGATAGCAGGGGGGAGGAACCTGCAGCCACCTCACGGGCAGGGAGAGGGACACACAGATAGCAGGGGGGAGGAACCTGCAGCCACCTCACGAGCAGGGAGAGGGACACACAGATAGCAGGGGGGAGGAACCTGCAGCCACCTCACGGGCAGGGAGAGGGACACACAGATAGCAGGGGGGAGGAACCTGCAGCCACCTCACGGGCAGGGAGAGGGACACACAGATAGCAGGGGGGAGGAACCTGCAGCCACCTCACGGGCAGGGAGAGGGACACACAGATAGCAGGGGGGAGGAACCTGCAGCCACCTCACGGGCAGGGAGAGGGACACACAGATAGCAGGGGGGAGGAACCTGCAGCCACCTCACGAGCAGGGAGAGGGACACACAGATAGCAGGGGGGAGGAACCTGCAGCCACCTCACGGGCAGGGAGAGGGACACACAGATAGCAGGGGGGAGGAACCTGCAGCCACCTCACGGGCAGGGAGAGGGACACACAGATAGCAGGGGGGAGGAACCTGCAGCCACCTCACGGGCAGGGAGAGGGACACACAGATAGCAGGGGGGAGGAACCTGCAGCCACCTCACGGGCAGGGAGAGGGACACACAGATAGCAGGGGGGAGGAACCTGCAGCCACCTCACGGGCAGGGAGAGGGACACACAGATAGCAGGGGGGAGGAACCTGCAGCCACCTCACGGGCAGGGAGAGGGACACACAGATAGCAGGGGGGAGGAACCTGCAGCCACCTCACGGGCAGGGAGAGGGACACACAGATAGCAGGGGGGAGGAACCTGCAGCCACCTCACGGGCAGGGAGAGGGACACACAGATAGCAGGGGGAAGGAACCTGCAGCCATCTCACGGGCAGGGAGAGGGACACACAGATAGCAGGGGGGAGGAACCTGCAGCCACCTCACGGGCAGGGAGAGGGACACACAGATAGCAGGGGGGAGGAACCTGCAGCCACCTCACGGGCAGGGAGAGGGACACACAGATAGCAGGGGGGAGGAACCTGCAGCCACCTCACGGGCAGGGAGAGGGACACACAGATAGCAGGGGGGAGGAACCTGCAGCCACCTCACGGGCAGGGAGAGAGACACACAGATAGCAGGGGGGAGGAACCTGCAGCCACCTCACGGGCAGGGAGAGGGACACACAGATAGCAGGGGGGAGGAACCTGCAGCCACCTCACGGGCAGGGAGAGAGACACACAGATAGCAGGGGGGAGGAACCTGCAGCCACCTCACGGGCAGGGAGAGGGACACACAGATAGCAGGGGGGAGGAACCTGCAGCCACCTCACGGGCAGGGAGAGGGACACACAGATAGCAGGGGGGAGGAACCTGCAGCCACCTCACGGGCAGGGAGAGAGACACACAGATAGCAGGGGGGAGGAACCTGCAGCCACCTCACGAGCAGGGAGAGGGACACACAGATAGCAGGGGGGAGGAACCTGCAGCCACCTCACGGGCAGGGAGAGGGACACACAGATAGCAGGGGGGAGGAACCTGCAGCCACCTCACGGGCAGGGAGAGGGACACACAGATAGCAGGGGGGAGGAACCTGCAGCCACCTCACGGGCAGGGAGAGGGACACACAGATAGCAGGGGGGAGGAACCTGCAGCCACCTCACGGGCAGGGAGAGGGACACACAGATAGCAGGGGGGAGGAACCTGCAGCCACCTCACGGGCAGGGAGAGGGACACACAGATAGCAGGGGGGAGGAACCTGCAGCCACCTCACGGGCAGGGAGAGGGACACACAGATAGCAGGGGGAAGGAACCTGCAGCCATCTCACGGGCAGGGAGAGGGACACACAGATAGCAGGGGGGAGGAACCTGCAGCCACCTCACGGGCAGGGAGAGGGACACACAGATAGCAGGGGGGAGGAACCTGCAGCCACCTCACGGGCAGGGAGAGGGACACACAGATAGCAGGGGGGAGGAAC
Organism: Salvelinus fontinalis; assembly: GCF_029448725.1. Taxonomy (NCBI): domain Eukaryota; kingdom Metazoa; phylum Chordata; class Actinopteri; order Salmoniformes; family Salmonidae; genus Salvelinus; species Salvelinus fontinalis. The sequence continues at coordinate 26,960,774 of NC_074687.1, forward strand.
CTGCAGCCACCTCACGGGCAGGGAGAGGGACACACAGATAGCAGGGGGGAGGAACCTGCAGCCACCTCACGGGCAGGGAGAGAGACACACAGATAGCAGGGGGGAGGAACCTGCAGCCACCTCACGGGCAGGGAGAGGGACACACAGATAGCAGGGGGGAGGAACCTGCAGCCACCTTACGGGCAGGGAGAGAGACACACAGATAGCAGGGGGGAGGAACCTGCAGCCACCTCACGGGCAGGGAGAGGGACACACAGATAGCAGGGGGGAGGAACCTGCAGCCACCTCACGGGCAGGGAGAGGGACACACAGATAGCAGGGGGGAGGAACCTGCAGCCACCTCACGGGCAGGGAGAGAGACACACAGATAGCAGGGGGGAGGAACCTGCAGCCACCTCACGAGCAGGGAGAGGGACACACAGATAGCAGGGGGGAGGAACCTGCAGCCACCTCACGGGCAGGGAGAGGGACACACACACACATGTTTGTTTTACTATCCTTCTGGGTACCAAACTATTTATTCCCATTCATAATTGTATTTTCCATAAGCCCTAACCCTTAACCTAACCCTAAACTTAATCCTAACCTTAACCTTAACCCTAAACCTAGCTCCTAACCCTTAACCCTAATTCTAACCCTAATTGTCACTCGAAACCTAAACCTAACCACTAAGTCTAAAATATCCTTTTTCCTTGTGGAGACTGGTGAAATGTTTCCTTGTTTTACTATCCTAGGATGTTGTTGTTCAAGGATAGTAAAACCAAACACACACACACACACACACACACACACACACACACACACACACACACACACACACACACACACACACACACAAAACTGAAAATGATCAAGGGTGTAGGCCTGTAGGGGCTAATTAAACCATCTACTTCGACCATGCCAGAAAAGCTGCAGTCTTCAGAGCAAAGTGTTGTTCCGACACGCACTGCAATATGTTTGGAGTTTGAGCAGTTCATTACAAAAGAATGGAGAGGTGTTCCTAATTATATGTCACATGCATTTGTTCATGTCTGATTTCCAGACTTGACACATGTAACACGTTAACTACCTCCCAAATTAAATGTGTAACTGTTACTGAGGTTGATATCTTGTTGAACGACAGGTGGGATTTGTTAATTTGAATTTCATGCTTGTTTTATTATTTAAAAGTGGAACATGAATTACATCATTCAAGTCACGAGTGTGTCGTGAAGTGGCTGGGTTTATTGATCCCCTGGCCACACTCAGGAAGTCAACCTTTGTCAGCAACACGTGACAATGGAGGGTCTTCCAGGTGAGGGGGTGGTTTGGGATTCACCATTAAGAATGACTCTAGTAATAATGTTTTAACTACTGGGGTAATCTTATGGCATAGTAGGTGACTTTAGACCATACATTCAGCAACATATAGTCGTGGCCAATAGTTTTGAGAATGACACATATATGCATTTTCACAAAGTCTGCTGCCTCAGTTTGTATGATGGCAATTTGCATATACTCCAGAGTGTTATGAAGAGTGATCAGATGAATTGCAATTAATTGCTAAGTCCCTCTTTGCCATGCAAACTGAATCCCCCAAAACATTTCCACTGCATTTCAGCCCTGCCACAAAAGTACCAGCTGACATCATGTCAGTGATTCTCTCATTAACCTGTTGGGGATGGGGGCGCTGTTTAGACTATTTATGCTAATTTGGCTAATTTTTTAAACGGCTTCCCACAAAATCCTTGATCGTACAATATGCATATTATTATTATTATTGGATAGAAAACAGTCTATAGTTTCTATAGGAGTTGAAATTTTGTCTCTAAGTGGAACAGAGCCCATTCTACAGCAATTTCCCTGACATGGAGTCAGATTTGAGAAATGTTGGCCACTCTTCTGAAGTCAGTTAAAAGGGCACTGTCGTTGCTATGACTATACGGACACTTCTTACGTCTTCCCCTGGATGCCTTTACGTGATGACGATTCCAACGGGGTCGATTGCGCGTTCACAGGCCCTACAAATGAAAAAACCCTGAAGCTAGTCATTCTTTGGGAGCTGCGTCATGAGCCTAGAGGACACCGGCGCGCACCTGTTCCAAGCGTTAGTTTAGCCTGTTATATTTCTCCGGTCATCTTTTCACTCGTTATAGGAGTTAAAAACATCATAAGGTAGTTAATTTAAAGCGTTTTATAGCAATTTATATCCGTTTAGTGCGATTTTGGGACATTTATTTTTGCAACGATGTGAAAAGTTGGGCACGCTTTTCAGTTCATCCCGAACGCAGTTGACATTTCCACATGGCAAGAGGACAGCTTTCCACCAAAAGACGATTTCTCCCAAGAAAGGATCCTTTGCCCAAGATACTGATGGAAGAACAGCTCAAGGTAGGACATTTTTATTATGATAAATCGTGTTTCTGTCGAAACATTTTAGTGGCTTAGGACGCCATGTTTTTTGACGTAGCGTCGCTTGGCGCAAACTGTATTGAAAAGTAAGGATAAATTAAAAAATGTAATAACGCAATTGTATTAAGAATTAAATTGTCTATCAATCCCTGTCCAACCTATATTTTTTAGTCACGTTTATGAGTATTTATGTATAAGAGTAGATCACTGTCTAAGTGGCGCAAGGACTTTTTCTTTACCAGCTTGTCTACATTTCACATTGTCTAACCATGATTTGGTGGCTAAATATAAACATTTTCGATCAAACTGTATATGCATGTTGTAATGTGATGTTACAGGAGTGTCATCGGAAGAATTCTGAGAAGGTTAGTGAAAAAATTAATATCTTTTGGCGATGTTGACTTTTATCGCTCACTTTGGCTAGAATCAATGCTGGGCTGCTAATTGCTATGTGCTAAGCTAATATAACGATTTATTGTGTTTTCGCTGTAAGACACTTAGAAAATCTGAAATATTGTCTGTATTCACAGGATCTGTGTCTTTCGATTCGTGTATGCTGTGTATTTTTACGAAATGTTTGATGATTAGTAGTTAGGTAAACACGTTGCTCATTGTAATTATTCTAGTCCATTTGTGACGGTGGGTGCAATTGTAAACTATGCCATCTACCTGAAATATGCACTTTTTTCTAACAAAACCTATCCCATACCATAAATATGTTATCAGACTGTCATCTAATGAGTTTTTTTGTTGGTTAGGGGCTATAAATATCTTAGTTTAGCCGAATTGGTGATGGCTACTGGTGTTGGTGGACAAATAAAAGATGGTGGATTATGCTAATGTGTTTTTAGGTAATAGATGTACATCTTTACATATTGTGTCTTCCCTGTAAAACATTTTAAAAATCGGAAATGTTGACTGGATTCACAAGATCTGTGTCTTTCATTAGCTGTATTGGACTTTAATGTGTGAAAGTTAAATATTTTAAAAAAATATTTTTTTTGAATTTCGCGGCACTGGTTTTTCAGTGGGGGGGGGGGGGGGGGGGGGGGTGTGCCGCTAGCGCCACGCTGATCCTAGACAGGTTAACACAGGTGTTAGTGTTGATGAAGACAAGGCTGGAGATCACTCTGTCATGCTGCATAACAGACTGGAAGCTTCAAAAGGTGGGTGTGCTTGGAATAATTGTTCTTTCTCTGTCAACCATGGTTACCTGCAAGGAAACACATGCCGTCATCATTGCTTTGCAGAAAAAGGGCTTCACAGGAAAGGATATTGCTGCCAGTAAGATTGCACCTAAATCAACCATTTATGTGATCATCAAGAACTTCAAGGAGAGCGGTTCAATTGTTGTGAAGAAGGCTTCAGGGCGCCCAAGAAAGTCCAGCAAGCGCCAGGAACGTCTCTTAAAGTTGATTCAGCTGCGGGATCGGGGCACCACCAGTACAGAGCTTGCTCAGGAATGGCAGCAGGCAGGTGTGAGTGCATCTGTACGCACAGTGAGGCAAAGACTTTTGGAGGATGGCCTGATGTCAAGAAGGGCAGCAAAGAAGCCACTTCTCTCCAGGAAAAACATCAGGGACAGACTGATATTCTGCAAAAGGTACAGGGATTGGACTGCTGAGGACTGGGGTAAAATCATTTTCTCTGATGAATCCCCTTTCCGATTGTTTGGGGCATCTGGAAAAAAGCTTGTCCAGGGAAGATAAGGTGAGCGCTACCATCAGTCCTGTGTCATGCTAACATCCTGAGACCATTCATGTGTGGTGTTGCTTCTCAGCCAAGGGATTGGGCTCACTCACAATTTTGCCTAAGAACACAGGCATGAATGAAGAATGGTACCTACACATCCTCCGAGAGCAACTTCTCCCAACCATCCAGGAACAGTTTGGTGACGAACAATGCTTTTTCCAGCATGATGGAGCATCTTGCCATAAGGCAAAAGTGATAACTAAGTGGCTCGGGGAACAAAACATCGGTATTTTGGGTCGATGGCCAGAAAACTCCACAGACCTTAATCCCATTGAGAACTTGTGGTCAATCCTCAAGAGGCGGGTGGACAAACTCCAAGCATTGCTTATGCAAGAATGGGCTTCCATCAGTCAGGATGTGGCCCAGAAGTTAATTTACAGCATGCCAGGGGTCTTGAAAACGAAGGGTCAACACTGCAAATATTGACTCTTTGCATCAACTTCGTGTAATTGTCAATAAAAGCTTTTGACACTTATGAAATGCTTGTAATTATACTTCAGTATTCCATAGTAACATCTGACAAAAATATTTAAAGACACTGAGGCAGCAGACTTTGTGAAAATTAATACTTGTGTCATTCTCAAAACGTTTGGCCACGACTGTAGAGAGGTCCAATTAATGCAATTAGAGGGAACATGAATTGTCCACACGGTGCAAGGCTTGCGCTATCGCCTCACAGTCAGAGTGATAACTAGGCCCATTCTCAAAACAACCTAACTTGCGCTGACATAGATGGTCACCTCTCTTCGAGTCCTTAGGAAACTTTGCAGTATCTTGTATTTTTAGGTTATTTCTCAAATTGTTAGCCCAGAAAATCTTAAGTGTTATTACATATAGCCGGGAAGAACAATTGGATACAAGAGCGGCGTCAATTTACCAACATTACGACCAGAAATACAACTTTCCCGATGCGGATTCTTTGTTTGGACCACCTGTCCACCACCACCAGCCGGGGCAGCCTCAGAGAATTTGTTTTATCTATACGCTGAGTCGGTGAGTGAGTTTATAAGGAAGTGCATTGGAGATGTTGTACCCACTGTGACTAACCAGAAACCGTGGATGGATTGCGACCTTCGCGCAAATCTGAAAGGGCGAACCACCGCATTTAACCATGGTAAGAGGACTGGGAATATGGCCGAATATAAATAGTGTAGTTATTCCCTCCGCAAGTCAACAAAAAAAGTGAAACTTCGGTATAGGGACAAAGTGGAGTCACATTTCAACAGCTCACACACGAGACGTATGTGGCAGTGTCTACAGGAAATCATGGACTACAAAAAGAAAACCAGCCAAGTCACGGACACGGATGTCTCGTTTCCAGACAAACTAAACACCTCCTTTGCCCGCTTTGAGGATAATACAGTGCCACTGTTGCAAGGCCTGCACCCCCCCCCCTCCTTCTTCTCCGTGGCCGACGTGAGTAAAACATTTAAACGTGTTAACCCTCGCAAGACTGCTGGCCCAGACAGCATCCCTAGCCGCATCCTCAGAGCATGCGCAGACCAGCTGGCTGGTGTGTTTTTCGGACATATTCAATCACTCCCTATCCAAGTCTGCTGTCCCCACATGCTTCAAGATGGCCACCATTGTTCCTGTACCCAAGAAGGCAAAGTAACTGAACTAAATGACTACTGCCCCGTAGCACTCACTTCTGTCATCATGAAGTGCTTTGAGAGACTAGTCAAGGATCATATCATCTCCACCTTACCTGCCACACTAGACCCACTTCAGTTTGCTTACAGCCCCAACAGGTCGACAGACGATGCAATCGCCATCACACTGTACACTCCCCTATCCCATCTGGACAAGAGGTATACCTATGTAAGAATGCTGTTCATTGACTACAGCTCAGCATTTAACACCATAGTCCCCCCCAAGCTCATCATTAAGCTGGAGGCCCTAGCTCTCAACCCCGTCCTGTGCAGTTGGGTCCTGGACTTTCTGACAGGCCGCCCCCAGGTGGTGAAAGTAGGAAACAACATCTGCACTTCGCTGACCCTCAACACTGGGGCCCCACAAGGGTGCGTGTCAGCCCCCTCCTGTACTGCCTGTTCACCCCTGACTGCGTGGCCATGCACGCCTCCAACTCAATCATTAAGTTTTCAGACGACACAACAGTAGTGGGCTTGATTACCATCAACGACGAGACAGCCTACAGGGAGGAGGTGCGGGCACTCGGAGTGTGGTGTCAGGAAAATAACCTCTCACTCAACGTCAACAAAACAAAGGAGATGATCGTGGACTTCAGGAAACAGCAGAGGGAGTACCCCTCTATCCACATCAAAGGGACAGTAGTGGAGAAGGTGGAAAGTTTTAAGTTCCTTGGTGTACACATCACAGACAAACTGAATTTATCCAACCACACCTCTTCAACCTCAGGAGGCTGAAGAAATATGGCTTGTCACCTAAAACCCTGACAAACTTTTACAGATGCACAATCGAGAGCATCCTGTCAGGCTGTATCACTGCCTGGTATGGCAACTGCACTGCCCTCAACCGCAAGGCTCTCCAGAGAGTGGTGCAGTCTGCACAACCCGTCACCGGGGGCAAACTACCTGCCCTCCAGGACACCTACACCACCCGATGTCACAGGAAGGCCAAAAATATCATCAAGGACAACAACCACCCGAGCCACTGCCTGTTCACCCCGCTATCATCCAGAAGGCGAGGTCAGTACAGGTGCATCAAAGCAGGGACCAAGAGACTGAAAAACAGCTTCTATCTCAAGGCCATCAGACGGCTAAACAGCCATCACTAACTCAGAGAAGTTGCAGCCTACATAGAGACTCAGATCACTGGCCACTTTAACCTGTCTAGGATCAGCGTGGCGCTAGCGGCACACCCCCCCCCCCCCCACTGAAAAACCAGTGCCGCGAAATTCAAAAAAAATATTTTTTTAAAATATTTAACTTTCACACATTAAAGTCCAATACAGCTAATGAAAGACACAGATCTTGTGAATCCAGTCAACATTTCCGATTTTTAAAATGTTTTACAGGGAAGACACAATATGTAAAGATGTACATCTATTACCTAAAAACACATTAGCATAATCCACCATCTTTTATTTGTCCACCAACACCAGTAGCCATCACCAATTCGGCTAAACTAAGATATTTATAGCCCCTAACCAACAAAAAAACTCATTAGATGACAGTCTGATAACATATTTATGGTATGGGATAGGTTTTGTTAGAAAAAAGTGCATATTTCAGGTAGATGGCATAGTTTACAATTGCACCCACCGTCACAAATGGACTAGAATAATTACAATGAGCAACGTGTTTACCTAACTACTAATCATCAAACATTTCGTAAAAATACACAGCATACACGAATCGAAAGACACAGATCCTGTGAATACAGACAATATTTCAGATTTTCTAAGTGTCTTACAGCGAAAACACAATAAATCGTTATATTAGCTTAGCACATAGCAATTAGCAGCCCAGCATTGATTCTAGCCAAAGTGAGCGATAAAAGTCAACATCGCCAAAAGATATTAATTTTTTCACTAACCTTCTCAGAATTCTTCCGATGACACTCCTGTAACATCACATTACAACATGCATATACAGTTTGATCGAAAATGTTTATATTTAGCCACCAAAATCATGGTTAGACAATGTGAAATGTAGACAAGCTGGTAAAGAAAAAGTCCTTGCGCCACTTAGACAGTGATCTACTCTTATACATAAATACTCATAAACGTGACTAAAAAATATAGGTTGGACAGGGATTGATAGACAATTTAATTCTTAATACAATTGCGTTATTACATTTTTTAATTTATCCTTACTTTTCAATACAGTTTGCGCCAAGCGAAGCTACGTCAAAAAACATGGCGTCCTAAGCCACTAAAATGTTTCGACAGAAACACGATTTATCATAATAAAAATGTCCTACCTTGAGCTGTTCTTCCATCAGTATCTTGGGCAAAGGATCCTTTCTTGGGAGAAATCGTCTTTTGGTGGAAAGCTGTCCTCTTGCCATGTGGAAATGTCAACTGCGTTCGGGATGAACTGAAAAGCGTGCCCAACTTTTCACATCGTTGCAAAAATAAATGTCCCAAAATCGCACTAAACGGATATAAATTGCTATAAAACGCTTTAAATTAACTACCTTATGATGTTTTTAACTCCTATAACGAGTGAAAAGATGACCGGAGAAATATAACAGGCTAAACTAACGCTTGGAACAGGTGCGCGCCGGTGTCCTCTAGGCTCATGACGCAGCTCCAAAAGAATGACTAGCTTCAGGGTTTTTTCATTTGTAGGGCCTGTGAACGCGCAATCGACCCCATTGGAATCGTCATCACGTAAAGGCATCCAGGGGAAGACGTAAGAAGTGTCCGTATAGTCATAGCAATGACAGTGCCCTTTTAACTGACTTCAGAAGAGTGGCCAACATTTCTCAAATCTGACTCCATGTCAGGGAAATTGCTGTAGAATGGGCTCTGTTCCACTTAGAGACAAAATTTCAACTCCTATAGAAACTATAGACTGTTTTCTATCCAATAATAATAATAATATGCATATTGTACGATCAAGGATTTTGTGGGAAGCCGTTTAAAAAATTAGCCAAATTAGCATAAATAGTCTAAACAGCGCCCCCATCCCCAACAGGTACATGGATCACTAGTCACTTTAAACAATGCAACTTTAATAATGAAAATATATCCTACATTACTAATCTCATGTGTGTATACTGTACCTTATACCATATATAGCACCTTGCCTATGCTCCTCGGCCATCGCTCATCCATATATTTATATGTACATGTTCTTATTCCATCCCTTTAGATTTGTGTGTATTAGGTAGTTGTTGGGGAATTGTTAGATTACTTGTTTTGATATTACTGCACTGTCGGAACTAGAAGCAAAAGCATTTCGCTACTCTCGCATTAACATCTGTTAACCATGTTAGTGACCAATAAAATGTGACCAATGAAATTGGATTTGATTTGATGCACACTCACCTCTCTCTTTCTCTCTCTCTCTTTCCCATCAGGAGAGTAAGTGCATGGCGGGTAGTGAGAGACACCTCTCTGGCGTGCCAGACACACATATGTTGTTGATTGGCCACCTTTCAGGTGTCGCCACGAGCCAGGCAGCCGACGGCGTCCAATTGTATAGCAGATCTGGAAGGATGACACGCTGACCTGGTCCATATGTCTACCTTCTCTCCACAGGACAGGGTGACTCCTCATACACACACACACACACGCACACACACACGCACACAACACAGATACACACACAACACAACACACATAAACACACACAATATGGGTCGCGCACACAAAAAGACACAACAGAATCCCATCCTGTTAGTGACAGTCACAGTACAGGGAGTCGTTGTCTCAGGGAGAGTCTGAGTCTCAGGGAGAGTATTTGTCTCAGGGAGAGTCTGTGTCTCAGGGAGAGTCTGTGTCTCAGGGAGAGTCTGTGTCTCCTGGAGTCTGAGTCTCAGGGAGAGTCTGAGTCTCAGGGAGAGTCTGTGTCTCAGGGAGAGTCTGTGTCTCAGGGAGAGTCTGTGTCTCAGGGAGAGTCTGTGTCTCAGGCAGAGTCTGTGTCTCAGGCAGAGTCTGTGTCTCAGGGAGAGTCTGTGTCTCAGGGGGAGTCTGTGTCTCAGGGAGAGTCTGAGTCTCAGGGAGAGTATGTTTCTCAGGGAGGGTCTGTGTCTCAGGGGGAGTCTGTGTCTCAGGGAGAGTCTGTGTCTCAGGGAGAGTCTGTGTCTCAGGGAGAGTCTGTGTCTCAGGGAGAGTATGAGTCTCAGGGAGAGTCTGTGTCTCAGGGAGAGTCTGTGTCTCAGGGAGAGTCTGTGTCTCAGGGAGAGTCTGTGTCTCAGGGAGTCTGAGTCTCGGGGATAGTCTGTGTCTCAGGGAGAGTCTGAGTCTCAGGGAGAGTCTGTGTCTCAGGGAGAGTCTGTGTCTCAGGGAGAGTCTGTGTCTTAGGGAGTCTGAGTCTCAGGGAGAGTCTGTGTCTCAGGGAGAGTATGAGTCTCAGGGAGAGTCTGTGTCTCAGGGAGAGTCTGAGTCTCAGGGAGAGTCTGTGTCTCAGGGAGAGTTTGTGTCTCAGGGAGTCTGAGTCTCAGGGATAGTCTGTGTCTCAGGGAGAGTCTGAGTCTGACAAAGGTTGACTTCCTGAGTGTGGCCAGGGGATCAATAAACCCAGCCACTTCACGACACACTCGTGACTTGAATGATGTAATTCATGTTCCACTTTTAAATAATAAAACGAGCATGAAATTCAAATTAACAAATCTCACCTGTCGTTCAACAAGATATCAACCTCAGTAACAGTTACACATTTAATTTGGGAGGTAGTTAACGTGTTACATGTGTCAAGTCTGGAAATCAGACATGAACAAATGCATGTGACATATAATTAGGAACACCTCTCCATTCTTTTGTAATGAATTGCTCAAACTCCAAACATATTGCAGTGCGTGTCGGAACAGCTCTTTGCTCTGAAGACTGCAGCCTTTCTGGCATGGTCGAAGTAGATGGTTTAATTAGCCCCTACAGGCCTACACCCTTGATCATTTTCAGTCTCTCAGTTTTGGGCTATGTCAGAGGTGCATCTGAAAGTGCAAATGGAGACCCGAGGGACGAGGGAAAGGGAGTGATTTAGGATTCAGCCTAAGTATGTCATTCGCCATTGTGTTATGAGATATGTGCAGCCTTAGCTTGTTTGTTTGGATATATCCTAAACTGTATATCTATATAGAATATTTACTGTATATCTATATAGCCTATCTACTGTATATCTATATAACCTGTATACTGTATATCTATATAGCCTGTATACTGTATATCTATATAGCCTATCTATTGTATATCTATATAACCTGTATACTGTATATCTATATAGCCTGTATACTGTATATCTATATAGCCTATCTACTGTATATCTATATAACCTGTATACTGTATATCTATATAGTCTATATATTGTATATCTACATAGACTGTATACTGTATATCTATATAGCTTGTATACTGTATATCTATATAACCTATATTGTATATATATAGCCTGTATACAGTATATCTATATAGTCTATATACTGTATATCTATTTTGCCTATATACTGTACATCTATATAGCCATCTATATGTTTCAAGAACTTTGAAAGTTTCTTCAAGTGCAGTCGCAAAAACCATCAAGTGCTATGACGAAACTGGCTCTTGTGAGGACTGCCACAGGAAAGGAAGACGCAGAGTTACCTGCAGAGGAGAAGTTCATTAGAGTTACCTGCACCTCAGATTGCAGCCCAAATAAATGCTTCACAGAGTTCAAGTAACAGACACATCTCAACATCAACTGTTCAGAGGAGACTGCGTGAATCAGGCCTTCATGATCAAATTGCTGCAAAGAAACCACTACGAAAGGATAACAATAAGAAGAGACTTGCTTGGGCCAAGAAACACGAGCAATGGACATTAGACCGGTGGAAATTAGTCCACATTTGAGATTTTTGGTTCCAACCGCTGTGTCTTTGTGAGACGCAGAGTAGGTGAACGGATGATCTCCGCATGTGTGGTTCCCACTGCGAAGCATGGAGGAAGAGGTTTGATGGTGTAGGGGTGCTTTGCTGGTGACACTGTCAGTAATTTATTTATAATTCAAGGCACACTTGACCAGCATGGCTACCACAGCATTCTGCAGCAATCCACCATCTCATCTGGTTTGCGTTCATTTGTTTTTCAACAGGACAATGACCCAACACACTTCCAGGCTGTGTAAGGGCTATTTGACCAAGAAGGAGAGTGATGGAGTGCTGCATCAGATGACTTGGCCTCCACAATCCCCCGACCTCAACCCAATTGAGATGGTTTGGGATGAGTTGGACCGCAGAGTGAAGGAAAAGCAGCCAACAAATGCTCAGCACATGTGGGAACTTCTAGAGATATTATGTCACTTATCCTGTGAAGTGAATTAGTTTGATCAAATCAAATCAAATGTATTTATAAAGCCCTTCTTACATCAGCTGATATCTCAAAGTGCTGTACAGAAACCCAGCCTAAAACCCCAAACAGCAAGCAATGCAGTTGTCAAAGCACGGTGGCTAGGAAAAACTCCCTAGAAAGGCCAGAACCTAGGAGAGAAACCTAGAGAGGAACCAGGCTATGAGGGGTGGCCAGTCCTCTTCTGTCTGTGCCGGGTGGAGATTATAACAGAACATGGCCAAGATGTTCAAATGTTCATAGATGACCAGCAGGGTAAAATATGAATAATTGGTCAATCCAGGTAGGAGGAGGATGGTAATGCTGTGGCATAACCAAGTGGGATGGTGGTATTTACTAGTTGTTAAGTCTTAAATATGAGTTGGCTGCATTCATGTTTTGAACTGGGAAAAGCCATCAACCATGGAGTTCATTAGATAGCTTTGTATTGTTTTGATATATTTTTTGCTCATAAAAAGTATATCCAGAGATGCTTTCATTTTCTAAATCAAAAGGAAGATGGGAAGAATCAATTTTGTATCAACAATTTGTATTTTGTTCCTACCTTAAACAACATCTGCTATAGATGCAACCATGTTTGCGGTCTTTTTTGTTGACACATGAGGTCAGAGAAGTGGGAACTCGCAGCCCCCGAGATGATAGACGAGATTCCCACAAGTAATTAACAGTTGGAGGGGTGTTCAAGTGGATTTTTGTCCACATGGTGCAAGGCTTGCGCAATCGCCTCACAGTCAGAGTGATAACTAGGCCTATTCTCGAAACAACCTAACTTGCGCCGACAGAGATGGTCACCTCGCTTTTGCTGGTATATAGAAATTACAAGATGTTGTGAACGTAGCATTACCAACTGGTGTTTGTGCTGTGTTCATAACATCTCGTAAATTTGTAAATACCACTATCCTGTTCGGAAAAATCCACTTGAACTGGTAATTACTAGTGGGAGACTCTTACATCATCTCTGAGCTCCCACTTATCCCACATGCTTAACTCTGACGTCAATTACTAAGGAAACAACGTCGATTTAAGCATCTTCGCAAGTTCAAATCAACATAACATTATTTATAAAAAGCAATCTATGAATGTGTTTTTTTAACACTATAATTTATTAGAATGATAGCTGCACTTTCAGTTTATGATTGAAGCAGCTTCTTTGCCTTTAGCCAATCGGTGTTCTCAATGAGTTCAAAGAACGTGAATGCACACAACTTGTTGCTCCCAGTTTACAAGTCGTTTTTTCAGAGTTTCCTATGTTATGAACGCAGCGGTCACCTGCCTGCCTGTCCACCATTTTCTATGCTATGCTTGTAATGAGGCATTCTTAAGCTCAGCTTTGGATCTATTGCCCTACACTGTGAGGTGCTTGCTAGTTTATTTTTATACCAATCCATTTGCCACGAGACACGTTACTTTCTCACAGACTGTAACAGCTAGTTGTTATAGGTTCGCGTGTGACTTTGTGACATTTGTAGGTTACCTCAAGAGATGCTTGGGACATGAGCATCAGCTCGACACAGCGGGTAATAAGGCACCAGATGTCTCTGAACTCAGGTTCCGCCGTTCAAGCAGGCAGAGAAATGACACTGTCGACGGCCGTGATGCCCGGAAGGTGTTCTCCGGGAAACAATTCTGTTACCATGACAATCGAGGTGAAACGGAGGTCGACCAGTTGTCGACGGTGGAGGGCAAGGACTTGAGACAAATAGATTTCCAGAAGTTAAAACAAGGAGAGCAGGTAACTGGTAACACTGCTTGGGAATCAACATTAAAAGTTTTCCTCTCACAGCTCGGCAGTGATCAAGATAATAATTTGGTCTTTGAAAAACTGTTTGTTGAAGGGTATTTTGATTTAGGCTTAGACCTATTAGTATTTAACATAGCCTGTGATTAGGCCTGAAATGATTGAGCAGGTGCACATTGTTAGCAGTAAGTTCACTGGCATCATCAAACAAATAGCTACTAAACACAGACTCTGTCTAGCCAACCACCTGTGTGTCAGTGTGTGTGTCGACTAAGTGCCTTGGTAACTCTAGCAAGCTTATTTTCATTCAACTGCAGCGGAGGGGACGTTATGTGGCTAAATATGCTCTCCACCATGTGCTACAGTAGGCAGGAACCACTGACAAAACGTCAGGAAATCATTGACTGACATTACGTACAGTATCAATGAGCTCTCCATGGTGCTGAAATGTACTGGGTGCATCTGAAATGGTATTGGTCGTATACACATATTTAGCAGATATTATTGCGGGTGTAGCGAAATGCTTGTGTTCCTAGCTCCAACAGTGCTGTAATATCTAACAATACACAACAATACACACAAATCTAAAAAGTTAAATAATGGAATAAAGACAGATTAGGACAAGCAATATCATAGAGCGGAGTATATACGTGTGTGTGTGTCATTGCAGATGCTGGACTTAGTTCATTCTGAAAACACATTAGGTTACCCTGCCTCCAGTCCTGGTGATATCTCCACCTAATAGAGACAAAATACCACTCTGCAAAAAACATTCATTTTTTTCTCTCTATCAGAGCCAAGGGACATAATTGGCTTAATTTTAGATGCATTTCAAATGTTTCATGTTCTCTTCTTCACCATGGTTTCACGTGACATTAGTGATGAGCTGAATATGCGTCTCCCACCCCGCCTCTGTCCCAAATTAATTCAGATAATCATCTCTTGTCTTTTTCCAATATGCAGCCCATTAACATTAAGCAACACTCTCTACTCTCCTTGGAAGCACTCCAGGCCATTCAAGCTGACAATGATTTGGCAGCTTTAAGGATGGGTTGTATACTCAAATGTACATTCATCACACTAACCACAATCTAGCGCCTCTCTCTCTCTCTCTCTCTCTCTCTCTCTCTCTCTCTCTCTCTCTCTCTCTCTCTCTCTCTCTCTCTCTCTCTCTCTCTCTCTCTCTCTCTCTCTCTCTCTCTCTCTCTCTCTCTCTCTCTCTCTCTCTCTCCTTCTCTCTCTCTTTCTCTCTCTCTTTCTTTCTCTCTCTGTCTCTGCCTTTGTCTCTGTCTCTCTCTCTCTGTCTCCCTCTCTGTCTCCCTCTCTTTCTCTCTGTCTCTCTCTCTCTCTCTCTCTGTCTCACTCTCTCTCTTACTCTCTCTGTCTCTCTCTCTCTCTTTATCTCACACACACACACACGCACACACAAGTGAGTCTGATTAGGCATAGAATTTGTGTGTTGGTTTTAAAGCCATAGACCAAACACGGTGACAGTTATAAGACCATCCTACAGCATAAGACACTGTGGACGGTGCAAGGTTACAGGAAAGACACACACACACTCTGTAGCCTATAGGATATTGAATGGACAAACAGCCTATACACAATCCTCATGTTTCCACGCCTGCCAACAAATGTGCAGCCATGCACCGATCGCCCGGGTCTGACATCCAGCTGTTTCCCGTGCGAAACACATTCTTAGCAGCACCAGTGTTGCCAAAGCTCCGGTTTCCCCCCAGCATACAAATGCACTCCGGGTTCATACCTAACCCCTGGGGGCGAGAGGCGAGACAGAGCACTCCAACACACCCTAAGTGATCTCATGCTGTCTTGTAATTTTTCAGGATTCCGCCATTTGTCTCTGTCTATTCTCCGTTATAATGGATAATGGTAATTACAATTTTGTTTAAACAAATGGTAAGCGGGGAGGGACTATATGAATGACTTACAGTGTGTCTCTCAGCTGAGAGCCAGGTGAACCGAATCACACAGGGTTGTGACAGCTGAGAGCCAAGTGAACCGAATCACACAGGGTTGTGACAGTTGGGAGCCAAGTGAACCGAATCACACAGGGTTGTGACAGCTGGGAGCCAAGTGAACCGAATCACACAGGGTTGTGACAGTTGGGAGCCAAGTGAACTGAATCACACAGGGTTGTGACAGCTGGGAGCCAAGTGAACCGAATCACACAGGGTTGTGACAGCTGAGGAGGAAACTGTCCTGGTGTTGCTGCTTTTCATACACTCCTCATTCAGTAGACTACATCACGGTGACATCTAGATGACTACCATTCAGTAGACTATATCTCAGTGACATCTAGATGACTACCATTCCGTAGACTACATCACTGTGACATCTAGATGACTACCATTCAGTAGACTACATCACGGTGACATCTAGATGACTACCATTCAGTAGACTATATCACGGTGACATCTAGATGACTACCATTCAGTAGACTATATCACGGTGACATCTAGATGACTACCATTCAGTAGACTACATCACGGTGACATCTAGATGACTACCATTCAGTAGACTACATCACGGTGACATCTAGATGCTGATGTTCCAGTATCAACAGTTCTGCCTGGGGCTATGGAACCCTGACCTGTTCACCGGACGTGCTACCTGTCCGAGACATGCTGTTTTCAACTCTCTAGAGACAGCAGGAGCGGTAGAGATAATCTTAATGATCGGCTATGAAAAGCCAACTGACATTTACACCTGAGGTGCTGACTTGCTGCACCCTCGACAACTACTGTGATTATTATTATTTGACCATGCTGGTCATTTATGAACATTTGAACATCTTGGCCATGTTCTGTTATAATCTCCACCCGGCACAGCCAGAAGAGGACTGGCCACCCTTCATAGCCTGGTTCATGTCTAGGTTTATTCCTAGGTTTTGGCATTTCTAGGGAGTTTTTCCTAGCCACAGTGCTTCTACACCTGCATTGCTTGCTGTTTGGGGTTTTAGGCTGGATTTCTGTACAGCACTTTGATATATCAGCTGATGTAAGAAGGGCTATATAAATACATTTGATTTGATTTGACTACCATTCAGTAGACTATATAACAGTGACATCTAGATGACTACCATTCAGTAGACTATATCACAGTGACATCCAAATGACTACCATTCAGCAGATTATATAACAGTTACATCTAGATGACTACCATTCAGCAGATTCTATCACGGTGACATCTAGATGACTACCATTCAGTAGACTATATCACGGTGACATCTAGTGTAGATGACTACCATTCAGTAGACTATATCACGGTGACATCTAGATGTCTACCATTCAGTAGACTATATCACGGTGACATCTAGATGACTACCATTCAGTAGACTATATCACTGTGACATCTATATGACTACCATTCAGTAGACTATATCACAGTGACATGTAGATGACTACCATTCAGTAGACTATATCACAGTGACATCTAGATGACTACCATTTAGTAGACTATATCACGGTGACATCTAGATGACTACCATTCAGTAGACTACATCACAGTGACATCTATATGACTACCATTCAGTAGACTATATCACAGTGACATCTAGATGACTACCATTCAGTAGACTATATCACAGTGACATCTAGATGACTACCATTTAGTAGACTATATCACGGTGACATCTAGATGACTACCATTCAGTAGACTATATCACAGTGACATCAAGATGACTACCATTCAGTAGACTATATCACGGTGACATCTAGATGACTACCATTCAGTAGACTATATCACGGTGACATCTAGATGACTACCATTCAGTAGGATATATCAAGGTGACATCTAGATGACTACCATTCAGTAGACTATATCACGGTGACATCTAGTGTAGATGAGTACCATTCAGTAGACTACATCACGGTGACATCTAGATGACTACCATTCAGTAGACTATATCACGGTGACATCTAGTGTAGATGACTACCATTTAGTAGACTACATCACGGTGACATCTATATGACTACCATTCAGTAGACTATATCACGGTGACATCTAGTGTAGATGACTACCATTCAGTAGACTATATCACGGTGACATCTAGTGTAGATGACTACCATTTAGTAGACTACATCACGGTGACATCTATATGACTACCATTCAGTAGACTATATCACGGTGACATCTAGTGTAGATGACTACCATTTAGTAGACTACATCACGGTGACATCTATATGACTACCATTCAGTAGACTATATCACGGTGACATCTAGTGTAGATGACTACCATTCAGTAGACTACATCACGGTGACATCTATATGACTACCATTCAGTAGACTATATCACGGTGACATCTATATGACTACCATTCAGTAGACTATATCACGGTGACATCTATATGACTACCATTCAGTAGACTATATCACGGTGACATCTAGTGTAGATGACTACCATTCAGTAGACTATATCACGGTGACATCTATATGACTACCATTCAGTAGACTATATCACGGTGACATCTATATGACTACCATTCAGTAGACTACATCACGGTGACATCTAGATGACTACCATTTAGTAGTCCGTATCACGGCGACATCTAGATGATTACCATTCAGTAGACTACATCACGGTGACATCTAGTGTAGATGACTACCATTTATTAGTCCGTATCACGGCGACATCTAGATGATTACCATTCAGTAGACTATATCACGGCGACATCTATATGACTACCATTTAGTAGACTATATCACGGTGACATCTAGTGTAGATGACTACCATTTATTAGTCCGTATCACGGCGACATCTAGATGATTACCATTCAGTAGACTATATCACGGCGACATCTATATGACTACCATTTAGTAGACTATATCACGGTGACATCTAGTGTAGATGACTACCATTTATTAGTCCGTATCACGGCGACATCTAGATGACTACCATTCAGTAGACTATATCACGGCGACATCTAGATGACTACCATTTAGTAGTCCGTATCACGGCGACATCTAGATGACTACCATTCAGTAGACTATATCACGGCGACATCTAGATGACTACCATTCAGTAGACTATATCACGGCGACATCTAGATGACTACCATTCAGTAGACTATATCACGGTGACATCTAGTGTAGATGACTACCATTTATTAGTCCGTATCACGGCGACATCTAGATGACTACCATTTAGTAGTCCGTATCACGGCGACATCTAGATGACTACCAATTTGTGTTATTTGTTGTGTAGGCTGAGTGTGAACAAGCTTCAATTGCATAGTGGCACTGAATTCTCTGGGTGATGTTTTTCAATGTTTCACAGTAAGATATTTACAAGCAATTGTGAGCAGACCGAAATAGCTCGTGTCAACATGAGCTAGCTAACTAGCTAGCTAGCTTCCAATCATTAGCCAGCTAGGTTATCTTTGAAAACATGCAGTAATTCAATGTTGGCTAGTGATAAAGATACTTAGAAACATGTCAAGATCCCTACCCAGCAGCTGTTGAAAATAATACTATTTAATCAAATAGTCTGAGCATCAGGTTGGCGCCTGAAACTGATCATTTGAATCTACAGTAGGCAGTTAAAATCAGTATTTTTCGGCATTTTACCCATAATGCAGTGCAATCTACAGCATTAATGCTGTAAAACACATTTATGGTTTTATACAGTGCGTTCTACAGTGTTTTTCTGTTGAAATTACAGAAAAGTCTTAAAGTGGGGTTCCAAACTTTTTTGGCCATGACCTCATTTTGATATCTGGAAATTCTTTCCATGTGAAAAAAACATGTAATTAACAGCCAATGTTCGCTTTTTTATTTGGGGCTATGGAAGTCAATTGAAAAATATTCCAACAGTATTTCTGATTGTCTTCTCAACTCACCATCACATACTTTTAATGTGGGGCTATGACATTCAATTGCAAATTAGTCAGACAATGTATTTCACCACTCATGAGATGAGTGTGCTTGATGCATGTCGCTTCGGAGCTTCTCAAAGTTAGAGGGCATGGCCGACAGTGCGCGTTCCTCCTCTCTACTGTCACATCCAACCTAGATCGATACTTGGCTTTAATACAGATGAGAGCGCTGGTTGTGCCTTCAAGACAACTGGGAACTCTGAAAAATACGAGGTCAAATCATGACATCAGTGAACTTCAGGTCGGTAAATCGGAGCTCAAGAAAGAGGCCTGAGTTCCCGATTAGGAATCCCGAGACGGATGACGTTCAACACGATTTCTCTCAGTCGGAGATAAAAAAAATTCTCCAGAGTTCCCAGTTGTCTTGAATGCATTGAAGTCGGGAAGTAGGAGATTTCTGAGTTCCCAGTTCCGAGTTCCCAGTTGTTAATGCCCAGAGGGAGCCGCAGTGTATTTCCTTTGAGTCAGAACTCATCCGTAGTGACCCGTGAATGCATTCAGTCACATGACAGCTCTATCAGTTGTTAGATTTCACTTACCGGCATGTCAACTGAGCCAGGATCACAGTCAAACGAATTGGGAAGTAGGTCCCAAAGTGCTCCTCCGGTTGTGGGACACTTACTGATGTTGTTTTCTGTTAGAAACATGCACAGCCGAGGGAAGGGGCAGGATTCGCTTTTGAAAGACTCCAATAAGAATTATTTCCTCTGAATCCACTGATTTGGTCTCTAATCTGCAGAATGTTTTTGTACTTCCCCTGCATGCTTGCGTTCAGTTCGTTCAGTTTCCCAAATCTGTCATTTACATAGGCAAGGAGACACATTTTCTTTATATTACAGAGAAAGTACATTCATCGTGAATGATAACAGTTCCTCTCTCAATGCGAAAAATCTTTCCAACACTCCCCCTCAAAAACCAGCAAGCCTTGGTGTGAAATAGAACACTGTCATGCTCTGATCCCTTATCTCCACATAGTTTTGCGAACAGGTGCGCACAGTGGATGAGGTTTAATGTAGTTTGCAATATAAGTTACCTGCTGCAGTATATTTCCCAGAGTTCTTTGCTCAGCTCTTTTGCCGCCAGTTGCTCTCTGTGTATCATACAATGCGTCCATATGGCAGAGGCAGACACATTCGTAACTAGAGTGTAGAACCGTCCCGCCATAGATGAAACCCCATCTGTGAAAAGCCCACCATTTTATCCCAAGAAATCTGTCTATCTTCAATACAGTCACGCACCACACTGAACATCCCCTGTGCCGTTGAAGTCTCCGGACTCATCTGACAAAACAATATGTCCTCGTAAATAGCATCCCCCAACAAGTATAGCAACAAAAGTCAATGCATGGGCATCTTGGTCCTCACAGCTAAAGTCCGTTTGGAGAGCATAAGGTGGGGAGTTTTTGTCACGTTCCTGACCTGTTTTCTGTTTATTTTGTATGTGTTTAGTTGGTCAGGGCGTGAGTTGGGGTGGGCATTCTATGTTTTGTGTTTCTATGTTTAGGTCAGGTGTAATTAGCCTTATATGGTTCTCAATCAGGGACAGGTGTTTGACGTTTTCCTCTGATTGAGAACCATATAAAGGTAGGCGTTTCACACTGTTTGTTTGTGGGTGATTGTCTTCCATGTCTGTGTCTATGCACCACACGGGACTGTTTCGTTTGTTCGTTCGGTTGATGTAGTCTGTTCCTGTTCGTGAGTTCTTCGTGTATTTATGTAAGTTCCATGTTCAGGTCTGTCTACGTCGTTTTATTATTTTGTAGTGTATTATCAAGTGTTATTTTCGTGTTTGTCGTTTGTTGAATAAACTTCATTATGTATTCACAACCCGCTGCATTTTGGTCCTCCGATCCTTCTCTCCTCTCCTCTCCTCGTCAGAGGAGGAGGAAGAACTAGACACCCGTTACAGTTTTAAGTCATTCAGTTCCTGTTGATTGCTAGCAGTAGCATAAATTCTTATTTGAACAGTGTCATGTGACAAAGGTATTGATGTGAGATTCTATGCCTCTGCGTCTCAACACATTGTTTTCACCATATCAATTGCAACCGGTAATATAAAGGTCTCTGCATTAGTGTGTGGTTTGATAGTGGGCATAGCCATTCACTGTGGGAATGATTCAAGTGCAGCGGTCAAGTGTGGCCTTTTCCCGTGATCTAAGGGTGCTGTCTGGTTGAATTTTTATTTTAGATCTGAATATTTTTCATATAGATTTTGAAGGTAAAACACATTAGATGATTTTGAGAAACAAAGACGAAATTATAATGTAGCCTCAATTTTTTTGTTTCTTCAATATTTTGACATTCTCCTGCTACCGAATTTTCATATCAGGCGTCCCTAGTTTGGGAATGCTGCTTTACAGTATACTTGATCATAATAGCGCTTACCGTTGCCCCTAGTGTCGGGTTTTGAAGGCATCTCCCGACATCCTCAGGACATGGATATATGTCCATTTTCAATGTGAACCTTGAGCAACCTGGCTGGCTGCTGTCATTCATGGCATTGAAATAAAGTGGCACATCATTTTTTTATGATCTTGCGCCATACAATTTTAGCTAAATTAAATGAACTCTTAAGAGAAATATTGTACAATTTACGTGTTTCTGCTCTATTTCCTCCCAATCTCTGAACTGCCTCAGTGGCAACAGTGCTGACTATGAAGCCAATATGTTTTGCAACCCAACTGGTAACAGGTATCAGACCTCACATTTCATCCCTGTGCGTGTCCTGGGGTCCAGAGTTGTGGGCTAGTGCCATTAACCGCCTGCATGTATCTGTGTGTCTAATAAGTAGGCTGCTCCGCCACTGCGCAACGATTGCAGCTATTGCAGCGATGGAATTGACGCAAACTGACCCAGTTCCCCCAAAAAGTGTTTTAAAACGAACATGGCGGCAACTTTACCCAGGTCCAAGATGACTCTGGCCATCGGAAGAAAATATCCAAGGCATTCTGCCGAGAAACGGACTGGCAAGATCATCTGGCGTACAATCAAAAGGCTTTTGATTTCTCATAACTGAATCCGGGAAACAGCAGTAGTACCGGCACCAGCATCAAGAGGCTCGCAACAGCTGGTCTCTCTCTGCGCGCGAGCACAACCCCGGAGAGCAGAAGAGCGGGAACGGGGCGCGAGGCATGCGGTTACAGAGAACGCGGTTTCCCCCCGGAGAGCCATGGAGAACGGGGATGCGGCAGCGCAAGGCTTAATCTGTGCGGGCGCGCTAATTGGATCGGAATAGCACACCGACGGGGTCGTGCGGGAGAGAAGAGCGCCAAGGACCGACGGCGGCACGGCAGCCCACCGCTACCGAGGAGAAATAACCCGAGTCCATCTCCCCAAGTCAATGAGTATAGTGGCAGAGGAGCCCCCACGGTGGAGTCGGCCAGAGCTGCGCTTTTCCTAAAATATGACCAGGGGTGTTTGGATGTGTCGGCAGCAAGATGACGGCTTAAAAATCTGGTTTGCACCCCGAGAGAACGAGAAGCCATTTACCGAGTCGGAGCGGGCCCAGAGATGGCGCCTGTCGCTGGCCTCTCTTCTCTTCATCACGGTCCTGCTCTCTGATCACTTGTGGTTCTGCGCAGAGGCCAAACTGACGCGAACCCGAGACAAGTGGCAGGATAAGCAGCTCGCCTTTACAGACATGGCCGAGTACCTAAACTCGACTCACCATCACCACATCCACTCCTCTGACTCCCGTCCCCCCCACAGCCGCCTAAACAGAGTTAGAGATGTTATTTTTATAGGGAATTCTACCAAACATCTATGGCGACTGGACATATGTCACCCGGACAGCCTGTCTAAAGACTGCTTCACTTTCACGGACGCAGAGCCCGTGTGCCTTGGCCTCTCCGGGGGCGGGGAGGAGGGCACGCAGTCCACGGACGTGAATCTGAGCGATTTGTATCTTTCTTTTTGTAATTCCTACTCTCTTGTGGATTTGTTTAGCGGGTTTACGAGTCCGGACAATATAAACTGCAGCCTGGACGTGGCTGAGGGAGACACGCTGGGATGCAGCGAGTGTGTTCGCGCTTACCAGCGCTTTGACCGGCAAGCTCAGGAGGACTACCAGGAGTTTGAGCTGCTGGTTGGGAAATATGAGACGGATGAATACTCGGTCAGGACATGTATGGAAGAATGCAAGGTAGGATGTGAATGGATTGCAAATATCATCATAGTACTAGCTATTGTCCTTTTTTCGCATCAACACACTTATACGGGGTTGGATGGATTCCAAGTCGTCATGGTAACCGATGTCAATCTTGATGTGGGAATGTATATATTTTTCTTCCCAAAAACGTGCCTCTAGCCTTTCAAAGAGTTTGTGAGAGCATCACCCCACTTGTCTTCCCTGTACTGTATGCGCGCGTGTAGTGTGTATCTTTGTGCAAGCACGAGCGAGTGGATGAGCACTTGTGGATTATTTTGATGCAGGAGTTAATTTGTAATGGTTGCTGTGTGTGGCATAGGCCTAGCCTACAACAGAAAGAGAAAGAGGAACCCGAGAGAAGGAAAAAAAGAAAAAGAGAGAGATAGTTTGAATCTAATAATTTAAGTAACTAGCCTTTATTGAGTTGCTTCAAGGGCTACAGACACAGCATCACAGGCCTAAAACCCAAAGGACGCCAAAAAAATAGGTTGTCACTGTGTGTATCACAAGACCAATTCTTACTTTCATCACTCCTTTTGAAAACCAACCAGAGAGAGAGAGAGAGAGAGGGGGGGGGTACTCTCCATGGTTCTGAAAGTATCAGATGTAGAGCTCTCTCTCTCTCTCTCTCTCTCTCTCTCTCTCTCTCTCTCTCTCTCTCTCTCTCTCTCTCTCTCTCTCTCTCTCTCTCTCTCTCTCTCTCTCTCTCTCCCTCTCTCACACACACACGCTCTCTCTCGCTCTCTTTCTGTGTGTGTTAAGGGTAGGGTTGCAAAATTCCATGATTTTCAATAAATTCCCATTTAAAAAAAAATTCTGGTTGGAAGATTCCGGATTTCCTCCTTATTCCTGGATTCCTGGAACTGGGATTTCGAGAAAACCTGGGAATTTATTGAAAGTTCCTGTAATTTTGCAACCCTAGTTAGGAGGATGTATTGGCCTATAGGTATGTTATTTCTCCACTGTTTTGAAACATCCAGGCCTCAGTAGAGTGTGGTGTGGAGATAATCTGTTACCGTGTTGAAGGCTATCAGAGAAGAGGAGAGGAGAAGGCCTAGTGCCTAGTGCAGCCAGGGCTCGGAGGTGATAGCATTTCAATAACATTAATAGAGCACCACTGATTTCTGTACCTAATCTACCGGAAGGCTTTTCCATTGTTCCCGGTTTGTTATTGTTTCAATGACACTTCTCTCTGTAGCACAGAACAGTGCACCGCTGCCTCGTTTGGTCAACACACTTCTCTCTGTAGCACAGAACAGTGCACCGCTGCCTCGTTCGGTCAACACACTTCTCTCTGTAGCACAGAACAGTGCACCGCTGCCTCGGTCGGTCAACACACTTCTCTCTGTAGCACAGAACAGTGCAGCGCTGCCTCGGTCGGTCAACACACTTCTCTCTGTAGCACAGAACAGTGCACCGCTGCCTCGGTCGGTCAACACACTTCTCTCTGTAGCACAGAACAGTGCACCGCTGCCTCGGTCGGTCAACACACTTCTCTCTGTAGCACAGAACAGTGCACCGCTGCCTCGTTCGGTCAACACACTTCTCTCTGTAGCACAGAACAGTGCACCGCTGCCTCGGTCGGTCAACACACTTCTCTCTGTAGCACAGAACAGTGCAGCGCTGCCTCGGTCGGTCAACACACTTCTCTCTGTAGCACAGAACAGTGCACCGCTGCCTCGGTCGGTCAACACACTTCTCTCTGTAGCACAGAACAGTGCACCGCTGCCTCGTTTGGTCAACACACTTCTCTCTGTAGCACAGAACAGTGCACCGCTGCCTCGGTCGGTCAACACACTTCTCTCTGTAGCACAGAACAGTGCACCGCTGCCTCGGTCGGTCAACACACTTCTCTCTGTAGCACAGAACAGTGCACCGCTGCCTCGGTCGGTCAACACACTTCTCTCTGTAGCACAGAACAGTGCACCGCTGCCTCGGTCGGTCAACACACTTCTCTCTGTAGCACAGAACAGTGCACCGCTGCCTCGGTCGGTCAACACACTTCTCTCTGTAGCACAGAACAGTGCACCGCTGCCTCGTTCGGTCAACACACTTCTCTCTGTAGCACAGAACAGTGCACCGCTGCCTCGGTCGGTCAACACACTTCTCTCTGTAGCACAGAACAGTGCACCGCTGCCTCGGTCGGTCAACACACTTCTCTCTGTAGCACAGAACAGTGCACCGCTGCCTCGGTCGGTCAACACACTTCTCTCTGTAGCACAGAACAGTGCACCGCTGCCTCGGTCGGTCAACACACTTCTCTCTGTAGCACAGAACAGTGCACCGCTGCCTCGGTCGGTCAACACACTTCTCTCTGTAGCACAGAACAGTGCACCGCTGCCTCGTTCGGTCAACACACTTCTCTCTGTAGCACAGAACAGTGCACCGCTGCCTCGGTCGGTCAACACACTTCAACAAACCGGTCTTTCAGAGTGGAGAGTCGAGATTGTGTAAAGTTGTATTGCGTAACTGAAACAACCAAGATTTGCTAATAATGCACCATTGTGAAAAAGATGACAGTATCCATCTCTCTCTCTCACACACACACACACACACATGCACACGCATGCACACACTCGCACAAATTTAATCATAGGTGTCATTGGCAACGTATTGTAGCCCCAAATGTTATGTGTAGTCATAGTTGTGCTCGATCAAGCGTGGCGCAGAAAGCAGCAATGTTACACAGGTTAGGGATCTCTCTCTCTCTCTCTCTCTCTCTCTCTCTCTCTCTCTCTCTCTCTCTCTCTCTCTCTCTCTCTGTCTCTCTCTCTCTCTCTGTCTCTCTCTCTCTCTGTCACTCTCTCTCTCTGTCCTCTCTCTCTCTCTGTGTCACTCTCTCTCTGTCTCTCTCTCTGTCACTCTCTCTCTCTGTCACTCTCTCTCTCTGTCACTCTCTCTCTCTGTCTCTCTCTCTGTCACTCTCTCTCTCTCTCTTTCTCTCTGTCTCTCTCTCTCTCTCTCTTTCTCTCTGTCTCTCTCTCTCTCTCTTTCTCTCTGTCACTCTCTCTCTCTCTTGTTTGTCACTCTCTCTCTCTCTTGTTTGTCACTCTCTCTCTCTCTTGTTTGTCACTCTCTCTCTCTCTGTCACTCTCTCTCTCTCTGTCACTCTCTCTCTCTCTGTCACTCTCTCTCTTTCACTCTCTCTCTCTCTCTCTCTCTCTCTCTCTCTCTCTCTCTCTCTCTCTGTCTCTCTCTCTCTCTCTGTCTCTCTCTCTCTCTGTCACTCTCTCTCTCTGTCTCTCTCTGTGTCACTCTCTCTCTGTCTCTCTCTCTGTCACTCTCTCTCTCTGTCACTCTCTCTCTCTGTCACTCTCTCTCTCTGTCTCTCTCTCTGTCTCTCTCTCTCTCTCTTTCTCTCTGTCTCTCTCTCTCTCTCTTTCTCTCTGTCTCTCTCTCTCTCTCTTTCTCTCTGTCACTCTCTCTCTCTCTTTCTCTCTGTCACTCTCTCTCTCTCTTTCTCTGTCATTCTCTCTCTCTCTCTGTCACTCTCTCTCTCTCTGTCACTCTCTCTCTCTCTGTCACTCTCTCTCTTTCACTCTCTCTCTCTCTCTCTCTCTCTCTCTCTCTGTCTCTCTCTCTGTGGTGGGATCTGGCCCAGCTGTGTGTCTGAATGGTGCTGAAATATATAGAACCACACCATATAGAACCACGCCAGGCCACTCTTTGGTTAAAAACCTCCCGAAATAAGCAGCAACTGTCTTCCTGAATATAAACCGTCCCCACTGCTCTTTTAGTCAATGTTGTGATAAAGTTTTTCTCAGGAAATGGCGCTTAGGAATCACTATCACATGCGTGCTGCTGATCCATATCTCCCATTCCAGTATGATCAGCTGAATGAGGCAAAGCAATACAATATTGTGGACTGTCACTTGAAAACTAGGTGTTCATCTCTTGTACATTTCTATAGAGATAAATCAGATTAAGCCCAAACTCTGTGACATAATAGGGAGTTGTAGTTTCCAACAGGCTGATATTCTACATAGTTTAGCACAGAACATTTAATAAATAACTACAATGACCATAATCCATTGCACAATAGTAATTTTGTCAGACAGCACAGGCAGCAGCTCTATATAGATGAATTGGAATTAAATAATAAAGTCTTGAAATATTTTATTAAAGTAAAGTAATGTCAATAAATGATGGTTAATAAGTGCTAAGCAGTAATGGGCAGTCACTACCATCATGGGACTTTATTCTGTGTTGTTACAGAATTCAACCCACATAATGCGTGGTGAATTTATTGAAAATATATATACTGTATATAATTCTAAAAATGAAAACTGTGATTATTTTGTAATAATCCAACTGAAACCGAACCGACTTCAAAAAGCACTAATTGCTCAGCACTACATACCTGTAAGCTACATGTGTGGAACTGCTATAATACCTGTTTCTGTCCCAAATACATCCTGTGTTGCACTTTGTCTTCCCCCAGGATCTATCTTTGTATCACAGTTACACTTGTATTCATATAGGCAAGAGTAATTTCATCATTTTCCTGTCATACAATACAGCCTGTGTATGTTATTGAATCACCATAAGTTTGTAACAGGACGGTAGATCTACAGGAACAGGGTTGGAGTGAAAACCAACAGGACGGTAGATCTACAGGAACAGGGTTGGAGTGAAAACATACAGGACGGTAGATCTACAGGAACAGGGTTGGAGTGAAAACCAACAGGACGGTAGATCTACAGGAACAGGGTTGGAGTGAAAACCTACAGGACGGTAGTTCTACAGGAACAGGGTTGGAGTGAAAACCTACAGGACGGTAGATCTACAGGAACAGGGTTGGAGTGAAAACCTACAGGACGGTAGTTCTACAGGAACAGGGTAGGAGTGAAAACCTACAGGACGGTAGATCTACAGGAACAGGGTTGGAGTGAAAACCTACAGGACGGTAGATCTACAGGAACAGGGTAGGAGTTAAAACCTACAGGACGGTAGATCTACAGGAACAGTGTAGGAGTTAAAACCTACAGGACGGTAGATCTACAGGAACAGGGTTGGAGTGAAAACCAGCAGGATGGTAGATCTACAGGAACAGGGTTGGAGTGCCCTGCTCTACTGTATAACCTGTATTCTTCTTGACAGGCCAGTAAAACCTCAGTCAGTCTCATGTCAGTCTGAACAGGAACAGGATATGAGGTCTGTGTAAATGAGCTCCATGGCCTGTGTGATTGTCTGTCAGCAGTAGAAATGGAGTTGACTTTGATTGGCAGATATGCTGCTTCAGATGTGCTAGGGATGCAGGGATGGAATGGGTGTGAAGAGAGAAAGCGAGAGAGTTTGTGTGTGTTTGTGAAGGAGTGTGTGTGTGTATTTAAGGGCTAGGCGTCCCGTCACCTGTCGACAACATCCGGTGAAATTGGATGGCGTGCAATTCAAATAAGCTTAAATTCTTGTTAATCTAACTGCATTGTCCGATTTACAATAGGCTTTACAGCGAAAGTATACAATGCGATTGTTTGAAGACGGCGCCCCACATCAACATATTTTTCAACCAGCACAGGCTTCATAAAATCACAAATAGCGATGAAATAATCACTGTCTTTTTGAAAATCTTCCTCTGTTTGCAATCCCAAGGGTCCCAGCTACAACGTGCATGGTCATTTTGTTAGATAAAATCCTTCTTTATATCCCAAAAAGTCTGTTAACCTCTCTGGGATAGCGGGACGCTAGCGTCCCAACAGCCTGGAAAAATGTAGAGCGCCAGATTCAAAAAAAATAATATAAAATCATACTTTATTAAATCACACATATAAGATACCAAATTAAAGCTACACTCGTTGTGAATCCAGCCAACATGTCAGATTTCAAAAGGCTTTTCGGCGAAAGCATAAGATGCTATTATCTGATGATAGCAAAATGTCAACAAGAGAGTGTAGCCTATTTCAACCCAGCATGGCGCAACACAAAACGCAGATATAAAATATAAAACATGCCTTACCTTTGACGGGATTCTTTTGTTGGCACTCCAATATGTCCCATAAACATCACAAATGGTCCTTTTGTTAGATTAATTCCGTCCATATATATCCAAATTGTCCATTTATTTGGCGCCGTTGTACCAGAAAAAAACAGCGTTCAATTTGCGAAACGTCACGACAAAATGTAAAAAGAATTACCTCTAAACTTTGCCAAAACATTTCAAAGTACTTTTGTAATACAACTTAAGTTATTTGTAAACGTTAATAATCGATCAAATTGAAGACGGGTCAATCTGTTTTCAATATAGGAGATAAACAAACTCACGGTACTTTTCAAGTATTGCGCAACAATCAAACAAAAACACCAGACATCATTCTACTTCCTGGTGTTTTTCTATCTCATTGTTCAAATGAAAAACCTGAACCTTTTTCCATACACTGGCGACATCCAGTGGAAGCAGTAGGAACTGCGAGTAAAGTGATTCAAATTCTGGCCTGCCTATAACAATTCATTGAACACACAGTGACTTAAAAAAAAAAAGTTAGTCCTCAGGGTTTTGACTGCTATATAAGTTCTGTTATACTTACAGATATGATTCAAACAGTTTTAGAAACTTCAGAGTGTTTTCTATCCAAATCTACTAATAATATGCATATCTTATATTCTGGGGATGAGTAGAACGAAGTTGAAATTGGGCACGCTATTTTTCCATAAGTGAAAACTCTGCACCCTATCCTAAAGAAGTTTTAAGTTGGCGCCATCGATTTCAGTAAGCCACTCGTTCAACATGCAGACAAAGCAATCCGAAAAGCTACTGCTAAACTTCATTAAAACAAGTCAAACTACGTTTATATTTAATCCTCAGGTACCCTAAAATGTAAATAATCTATAATATTTATTACGAAAAGAAGTATGTTCAATAGATAAGTAAAATTAGCAAGTGCGCGCCCACAGACTGATTTCTAACTGTAACTCCCGGTACCAAAACTCAAAATATTTCCTCGTTTTGGAAGAAACAAGCCTGAAACCTTAAACAAAGACTGTTGACATCTAGTGGAAGCCATAGGAATTGCAATCTGGGAGTTGGAATTGCTTGGGCCCATAGCTTTCCATTGAAAGAGCATGGGATCTAAAGAAAAAAAATATTCTGTTTGGTTTATCTTTGGAATTACGGCTACCATATCAATTGTGTTATAGTCTCATACATTATTTTAACATTTATACAAACTTAAAAGTGTTTTCTATCCAATGATACCAATTATATGCATATCCTGGCTTCCGGGCCTGAGCAACAGGCAGTTTACTTTGGGCACATCAGTCAGGCGGAAATTCTGAAAAATGGACCCTAGCCCTAATTAATGAAGCTGCCAGTTGAGGACTTGTGAGGCTTCTGTTTCTCAAACTGGACACTCTAATGTACTTGTCCTCTTGCTCAGTTGTGCACCGGGGCCTCCCACTCCTCTTTCTATTCTGGCTAGAGCCAGTTTGCACTGTTCTGTGAAGGGAGTAGTACACAGCGTTGTATGAGATCTTCAGTTTCTTGGCAATTTCTCACATGGAATAGCCTTGATTTCTCAGAACAAGAATAGACTGACGAGTTTCAGAAGAAAGGTCTGGCCATTTTGAGCCTGTAACCAAACCCACAAATGCTGATGCTCCAGATACTTAACTAGTCTAAAGAAGGCCAGTTTTATTGCTTCTTCAATCAGTACAACAGTTTTCAGCTGTGCTAACATAATTGTAAAAGGGTTTTCTAATGATCAATTAGCCTTTTAAAATTATGAATTTGGATTAGCTAACACAACATGCCATTGGAACACAGGAGTGATGGTTGCTGATAATGGGCCTCTGTACGCCTATGTAGATATTCCATTAAAAATCTGCCGTTTCCAGCTACAATAGTCATTTACAACATTAACAATGTCTCCACTGTTTTTCTAATCAATTTTATTTTATTTTAATGGGCAAACAACTAGCTTTTCTTTCAAAAACAAGGACATTTTGAAGTGACCCCAAACTTTTGAACGGTAGTGTACATAACATTATCCTCCCCTTTCCGTCACCTAAGCAGTGTTGAGCATGCTAGCTGCCGCTATACTCCCTGATAATGCAATAAGGGCCAGTGCAGCCTCTTACCCTCTTAGCCACATCTGAATTACTAATGAATTCCTGTGTTAGTGTGACCTTTAGAAGAGCACAGCACTCTAGGCCTGAATCACATACTGTCACTGCCTAGACAACTCTTAAGCTCTTAAGACCCCTGCCCTGAGCAGTCTCTGGTATGGGTAAGAATAGATGAGGGAAAAGGACAGTGGAACGTAAACAGCTGAGGTTAGCTAATGTATTGGTCAATGTCCCTCCTATAGCATATTGAATATAGTTTATAGTGAGAGTTAGAAAGTGTGTGAGAGAGAGATAAAGAGCAGGAAGAGAGAACAGGAATAGAGAGATCAGGAATAGAGAGAGGGCAGGAAGAGAGAGAGAGCAGGAAGAAAGAAAGCAGGAAGAGAGGGCAGGAAGAGAGAGAGCAGGAAGAGAGAGATCAGGAATAGAGAGAGGGCAGGAATAGTGAGAGAGCAGGAAGAGAGAAAGCAGGAAGAGAGAGAGAGACAGCAGGAAGAGAGACAGCAGGAAGAGAGACAGCAGGAAGAGAGAGAGCAGGAAGAGAGAGAGAGCAGGAAGAGAGAGAGAGCAGGAAGAGAGAGAAAGCAGGAAGAGAGAGAGGGCAGGAAGAGAGAGAGAAAGACAGCAGGAAGAGAGAGAGCAGGAAGAGAGAGAGAAAGCAGGAAGAGAGAGAGCAGGAAGAGAGAAAGCAGGAAGAGAGAGAGAGAGAGAGAGACAGCAGGAAGAGAGAGAGCAGGAAGAGAGAGAGAGAGACAGCAGGAATAGAGAGATCAGGAATAGAGAGAGGGCAGGAAGAGAGAGAGAGAGCAGGAAGAGAGAAAGCAGGAAGAGAGAGAGAGAGCAGGAAGAGAGAGAGCAGGAAGAGAGAAAGCAGGAAGAGAGAAAGAGAGACAGCAGGAAGAGAGAGAGCAGGGAGAGAGAGAGCAGGAAGAGAGAGATCAGGAAGAGAGAGAGAGCAGGAAGAGAGAGAGAGCAGGAAGAGAGAAAGCAGGAAGAGAGAGAGAGACAGCAGGAAGAGAGACAGCAGGAAGAGAGAGAGCAGGAAGAGAGAGATCAGGAAGAGAGAGAGAGCAGGAAGAGAGAGAGAGCAGGAAGAGAGAAAGCAGGAAGAGAGAGAGGGCAGGAAGAGAGAGAGAGAGACAGCAGGAAGAGAGAGAGCAGGAAGAGAGAGACAAAGCAGGAAGAGAGAGAGCATGAAGAGAGAAAGCAGGAAGAGAGAGAGAGACAGCAGGAAGAGAGAGAGCAGGAAGAGAGAGAGAGACAGCAGGAATAGAGAGATCAGGAATAGAGAGAGGGCAGGAAGAGAGAGAGAGCAGGAAGAGAGAAAGCAGGAAGAGAGAGAGAGAGACAGCAGGAAGAGAGAGAGAGCAGGAAGAGAGAAAGAGAGACAGCAGGAAGAGAGAGAGCAGGGAGAGAGAGAGAGAAAGCAGGAAGAGAGAAAGCAGGATGAGAGAGAGAGAAAGCAGGAAGAGAGAGAGAGAAAGCAGGAAGAGAGAGTGAACAGGAAGAGGGAGAGAGAGCAGGGAGAGAGAGAGACAGCAGGAAGAGAGAAAGCAGGAAGAGAGAGAGAGAGAGAGCAGGAAAAAAGAGAGCAGGAAGAGAGAAAGCAGGAAGAGAGAGAGAGAGACAGCAGGAAGAGAGAGAGCAGGAAGAGAGAGAGAGAGCAGGAAGAGAGAGAGAGAGAGCAGGAAGAGAGAAAGCAGGAAGAGAGAGAGAGACAGCAGGAAGAGAGAGAACAGGAAGAGGGAAAGCAGGAAGAGAGAGAGAGAGAGACAGCAGGAAGAGAGAGAGCAGGAAGAGAGAGAGAGAGCAGGAAGAGAGAGAGAGAAAGCAGGAAGAGAGAGTGAACAGGAAGAGAGAGAGAGAGACAGCAGGAATAGAGAGATCAGGAATAGAGAGAGGGCAGGAAGAGAGAGAGAGAGCAGGAAGAGAGAAAGCAGGAAGAGAGAGAGAGAGCAGGAAGAGAGAGAGCAGGAAGAGATAAAGCAGGAAGAGAGAAAGAGAGACAGCAGGAAGAGAGAGAGCAGGGAGAGAGAGAGCAGGAAGAGAGAGATCAGGAAGAGAGAGAGAGCAGGAAGAGAGAGAGAGCAGGAAGAGAGAAAGCAGGAAGAGAGAGAGAGACAGCAGGAAGAGAGACAGCAGGAAGAGAGAGAGCAGGAAGAGAGAGATCAGGAAGAGAGAGAGAGCAGGAAGAGAGAGAGAGCAGGAAGAGAGAAAGCAGGAAGAGAGAGAGGGCAGGAAGAGAGAGAGAGAGACAGCAGGAAGAGAGAGAGCAGGAAGAGAGAGACAAAGCAGGAAGAGAGAGAGCATGAAGAGAGAAAGCAGGAAGAGAGAGAGAGACAGCAGGAAGAGAGAGAGCAGGAAGAGAGAGAGAGAGACAGCAGGAATAGAGAGATCAGGAATAGAGAGAGGGCAGGAAGAGAGAGAGAGCAGGAAGAGAGAAAGCAGGAAGAGAGAGAGAGAGACAGCAGGAAGAGAGAGAGAGAAAGCAGGAAGAGAGAGTGAACAGGAAGAGGGAGAGAGAGCAGGGAGAGAGAGAGACAGCAGGAAGAGAGAAAGCAGGAAGAGAGAGAGAGAGCAGGAAAAAAGAGAGCAGGAAGAGAGAAAGCAGGAAGAGAGAGAGAGAGACAGCAGGAAGAGAGAGAGCAGGAAGAGAGAGAGAGAGCAGGAAGAGAGAGAGAGAGAGCAGGAAGAGAGAAAGCAGGAAGAGAGAGAGAGACAGCAGGAAGAGAGAGAACAGGAAGAGGGAAAGCAGGAAGAGAGAGAGAGAGAGACAGCAGGAAGAGAGAGAGCAGGAAGAGAGAGAGAGAGCAGGAAGAGAGAGAGAGAAAGCAGGAAGAGAGAGTGAACAGGAAGAGAGAGAGAGAGAGAGCAGGAAGAGAGAGATCTGAAATAGAGAGATTTAACAGGCCTACAGGACCTGCATCAGGAGAGCCAATGAGAGATTGTTGTTACTCTGACAACTAATCCTCTCCCTCACACACACACTGGCAGCTAGCAGGTATCAGGTGTCAAGGGCTTCTTCTGTGTTCTGCTGGGTGCTCTATGTGGCACAACAAACACACACACTACAGCGTGTTAGTGTGTCTGTGTTTTACCACTTCACATTAAGCCATGCTTTTTCCCTCCCTCTCTTTCTCTCTCTCTCCATCCTGTCCATGTGTGGTCTTTATGACCTTCAAACTCTGTGTGAACCTGACTCACCACATATCAGATAGTGTCTATGCATCTGTGCCAATGTGTCTTTGTGTGTGCTTTCATAATGTGCATTACAAATAACACACACACACAAACGCACATGCACACGCACACGCACACGCACACGCACACACACACACACACACACACACACACACACACACACACACACACACACACACACACACACACACACACACACACACACACACACACACACACACACACACACACAGAGTCCAGTGTTTCCTGCAGATCCAGACCTGTATGTCTCTTCCGGTGTAATTTAATTTGCACTCCCATAATTCTCCTCTTCTCAGATGACCCTGTCTCAAGGGTTCTGTCTGTCTCAACATGCTGATCTCCCCTCTCTCTCCTCATCCCCCTGTCCTCATCTGTCGCTTTCTTAGGAAATCTGCTGGTGTTGAGTGCTCTCTTCCTGTCGGGGAGTGATAGATACTGATCTGGGTTAAGGTCATTTTACAGTCCTGTCCTCACAGGGCCTATTCCATCCCGTTTCATCCCTCCATCTCTCCATCCCTCCATACCTGCTGCCCGCCATCTCATTCACTCTATCTCTCCATTTCTCCAGCTGTCTCTCTCATTCATTTCTCTCATTCCCTTTTATTCTCTTGAACTCGTTCTCTATTCTCTAAATCACTTGTGTCATTCCCTTACTTCCACCCTTCTCTCCGCTGTATTTGCTGAATTCCTCTTATCATTCCTACTGTTAACTTGATGAGATTTTACAGTAAAGTGACAATGATTTGAAGTCATTTACTTGAATTCCAGCTCTTGGGAAAGAACAGGCACCAAAGCAAGGTTTATCCACAAGGAGGGTCATTTGTACTGTATGTTATTGGTCAGTTGTCAAGTGAATCTGATTGTTTTCAGCTGGTAAACATGCCACTTCCTGCATTTCAGATTATAATGCATCCATGTATGTTAATGTACAGGGGACTTCTGAATGTCACACAGTTCACTCATTGTTGAACAATATCAGTACACAAACAACATGCCCACTATAATCCTCTCTCTCTCTCTCTCTCTCTCTCTCTCTCTCTCTCTCTCTCTCTCTCTCTCTCTCTCTCTCTCTCTCTCTCTCTCTCTCTCTCTCTCTCTCTCTCTCTCTCTCTCTCTCTCTGCCTCTCTCTCTCTCTCTGCCTCTCTCTCTCTCTCTGCCTCTCTCTCTCTCTCTCTCTCTCTCTCTGCCTCTCTCTCTCTCTCTCTCTCTCTCTCTCTCTCTCCCTGTCTCTCCCTGTCTCTCTGCCTCTCCCTCTCCATCACTCTCTTCCCTCCCTCCCTTTCTCTGATGATGGCTGTGGGTGAAATTCAATTACAGTTGTGTGTGTTTTCTCCCAGAAGCAGCAGCTAGCTGCTGGTCCAGGGACACGGGGAAACTCCCCTCCATATTAGCTGACACTGTTTGTTTCTCCCCAGGCACACAAGGAAAATGTGTCTCTTAGACAAGCACTCTATCTCTGCCTCCACTCCCATGGAAACGTGTTGTCAACGTCCTTCAGTATTCTCCTGTCTGTCCACCAACACAACTCTTGTGTCGTGCAGTCTGTCCACTAACAATGTGTCGTGTAGTAAAATTCTCTCTCTCGCTTTCGCTCTCGCTCTCTCAATTCAATTCACTTTATTGGCATGACGTAACAATGTACATATTGCCAAAGCTTATTTTGGATATTTACAATATATAAATAAAAATGAGAATCAAAATTGTCAACGGGACAACAGTAACAACAATAACCAAGGGTCAAAATAACCATACATTCAACAATAACAATAAGCATACAGTAGAGTACATGTGCAGGTTGATTGGTCTGTCAGACACTGTCCCTCATCTTATGGCAGGCAGCAATGTAGTGCGCTGCCAAACCACAGCTCTCTGCGTCCTCCCCCAACAGGACGGGTAGCCTATCCTCATCAGAGAGGTCTTTGAAACCTTGAATAAGGGTTTAAAATTTGGGAAAATGACACTCTCTAATTGTTTTATATTTTTGACATTTTGTCAGGAAATGCAGCTCCGTCTCAGGTTCTGCTGTTGTGCAGTGGTTGCACAGCCTTTCCTCTACAGGGAGCCAGGTGTTCCTGTGTCTACCCTTCTCAATGGCAAGGCTGTGCTCACTGAGCCTGTACTTTGTCAAGGTTTTTCTAAGGTTTTGATCAGTAACCATGGTCAAATATTTAGCCACGGTGTACTGTCGATTTAGGGCCAGATAGCACTGCATTTTGCTTTGTGTTTGTGCTTGTGTTTCCCAATAAGCAATGTAGTTTTGTTTTGACTGTGTTGTAATTTGGTTTATTCTGATTGATTGGATGTTCTGGTCCTGAGGCTTCAGTGTGTTAGTAGAACAGGTTTGTGAACTCAGCCCCAGGACCAGCTGGATGAGGGGACTATTTTCTTTGCTCAGCTCTTGGCATTTCAGGGCTTGGTAATGATATGAGAGGGGGTCACTGTATTTTAGATGTTTCCAAAACTTAATTGCTCTATTTTGAGTTTTTATTATTAGTGGATATTGGCCTAATTCTGCCCTGCATGCATTGTTTGTAGTTTTCCTCTGGACATGTAGGAGAATCTTACAGAACTCTGCATGCAGGGTTTCAATGGGGTGTTTGTCCCATTTGATGAAATCTTGTTTCGCAAGTGGACCTCACACCTCGCTGCCATAAAGTGCAATTGGTTCAATGACATATTCAATTAGTTTTAGCCAAATTTTAATAGGTATTTCAATTTGAATTTGCTTTTTATTGGCGTAGAATGCCTTAAGTGCTTTCTCTCTCAGTTCATTCACTGCCTCATTAACATCTCTAGGGTAGGGGGCAGCATTTCGGAATTTTGGATGAAAAGCATGCCCAAATTAAACTGCCTGCTTCTCGGGCCCAGAAGATATGATATGCATATAACTGGTAGATTTGGATAGAAAACACTCTAAAGTTTCCAAAACTGTTAAAATAGTGTCTGTGAGTATAACAGAACTGATTTGGCAGGCGAAATCCTGAGAAAAATCCATTCGGGAAGTAGTTTTTCTTTGGGTTTTGTAGTTTTCTATTCAATGCCATTACAGTATCCATTGACTTAGGACTCAAATTGCAGTTCCTATGCCTTCCACTAGATGTTAACAGTCTTTAGAAATTGTTTCAGGCTTGTATTCTGAAAAATTAGGAAGTAAGAGTAGTCTGAATGAGTGGACCCTAAAGTGTCACAGAGCTTTTTCATGCGCACGACCGAGAGAGTGCCTTTCTTGTTTACCTTTTATATTGACGACGTTATTGTCCGGTTAAAATATTATCGATTATTTAGGCTAAAAACAACCTGAGGATTCAATATAAACATCGTTTGACATGTTTCTATGAACTTTACGGATACAATTTTGATTTTTTGTCTGCCTGTTTTGACTGCGTTTGAGCCTGTGGATTACTGAAGAAAACGCGCGAACAAAACGGAGGTTTTTGGATATGAAGAGACTTTATCGAACAAAAGGAACATTTGGGAACAGTCTGCTGAGTGCAACGATATGAAGATCATCAAAGGTAAGGGATTAGATTTATCTCTTTTTCTGACTTGTGTAACGTTTCTACTTGGCTGGTTACTGTTTGTAATGATTTGTCTGCTGTGCTATGTTCTCAAATAATCGTAAGGTATGCTTTCGCCATAAAGCATTTTTAAAATCTGACACCTTTAAACCTATGTAACATATGTTTTGTTTTCTGAGTTTTTATAATGAGAATTTCTGTATTTGAATTTCGCGCTCAGCAGTTTCACTGGCTGTTGAAGAGGTGGGACGCTAACGTCTCACGTACCCAAGAGAGGTTACGGTGTCCAGTTGAGCTTATTTTTAAACCTAAGTAATTGTAGTGTGTACAGTACTCTATATATTTTGTACCAATTGAGAACTTTGGTCTAATTCCCTGAGTTCTGGATCTTCTCTGGAAAATCATTATTTTAGTCTTTTTGGGGTTTACTGCCAGGGCCCAGGTATGGCAGTACTGCTTTAGCAGGTCCAGGCTCTGCTGTAGGCCATGTGCTGTGGGTGACAGCAGGCATAGGTCATCTGCGAAGAGTAGGCATTTAACTTCTGAATTGTGGAGACTAACACTAGGGGCTGAGGATTTTTCTAGAATAGTGGCCAATTCGTTAATGTAAATGTTGAAGAGTGCAGGGCTCAGATTGCAACCCTGGCGAAGGCCCTGCCCCTGGTTAAAGAATTCTGTTATTTTCTTACCAATTTTAATGCTGCACGTATTGCCAGTAAACATTAATTTAATTATGTCATTTGTTTTACCCCCTACACCACTTTCAATAACTTTGTAGAACAGTCCTGTATGCCAAATAGAATCAAATGCTTTTTGGAAGTCGATAAAGCAAACGTATATTTTGGGGGACATGTTTATCTATCAGAGTGTGTAGGGTGTAAATATGATCAGTTGTGCGATGTTTTGGTATAAATCCAATTTGGCTTTTACTCAAGACAGTGTGCTTATTAAGGAAGTTTAGAACTCTTACATTGATAATACTACAGAAAACCTTCCCTAGGTTACTGTTCACACAAATGCCTCTGTAATTGTTAGGGTCAAATTTGTCTCCGTTCTTAAAAATTGGGTTTATGAGTCCTTTTTATTTATTTATTTTTTATTTAACCTTTATTTAACCAGGTAGGCAAATTGAGAACA
This sequence comes from Salvelinus fontinalis, assembly GCF_029448725.1. Classification (NCBI taxonomy): domain Eukaryota; kingdom Metazoa; phylum Chordata; class Actinopteri; order Salmoniformes; family Salmonidae; genus Salvelinus; species Salvelinus fontinalis. The sequence goes on from NC_074687.1 coordinate 27,000,606, forward strand.
CGTTCTCATTTACAATTGCGACCTGGCCAAGATAAAGCAAAGCAGTTCGACACATACAACAACACATAGTTACACATGGAGTAAAAACAAACATATAGTCAATAATACAGTGAAAAAAAAAATAATACAAAAAAATAAGTCTATATACAATGTGAGCAAGTGAGGTGAGATAAGGGAGGTGAAGGCAAACAGATATATGTATAAATAAATAAAAATATAAAAAGGCCATGGAGGCGAAGTGAGTACAACACAGCAAGTAAAATAAAAACTAAAAAAAACACTGGAATGGTTGGTTTGCATTGGAAGAAAGTGCAAAGTAGAGACAGAAATAATGGGGTGCAAAGGAGCAAAATAAATTAATAAATAAATACAGTAGGTAAAGAGGTAGTTGTTTGGGCTAAATTGTAGATGGGTTATGTACAGGTGCAGTAATCTATGAGCTGCTCTGACAGCTGGTGCTTAAAGCTAGTGAGGGAGATAGGTGTTTCCAGTTTCAGAGATTTTTGTAGTTCGTTCCAGTCATTGGCAGCAGAGAACTGGAAGGAGAGGCGTCCAAAGGAAGAATTGGTTTTGGGGGTGACTAGAGAGATATACCTGCTGGAGCGCGTGCTACGGGTAGGTGCTGCTATGGTGACCAGCGAGCTGAGATAAGGGGGGACTTTACCTAGCAGGGTCTTGTAGATGACCTGGAACCAATGGGTTTGGCGACGAGTATGAAGCGAGGGCCAGCCAACGAGAGTGTACAGGTCGCAGTGGTGGGTAGTATATGGGGCTTTGGTGACAAAACGGATGGCACTGTGATAGACTGCATCCAATTTATTGAGTAGGGTTTTGGAGGCTATTTTGTAAATGACATCACCGAAGTCGAGGATTGGTAGGATGGTCAGTTTTACAAGGGTATGTTTGGCAGCATGAGTAAAGGATGCTTTGTTGCGGAATAGGAAGCCAATTCTAGATTTGACTTTGGATTGGAGATGTTTGATGTGGGTCTGGAAGGAGAGTTTACAGTCTAACCAGACACCTAGGTATTTGTAGTTGTCCACATATTCTAAGTCAGAGCCGTCCAAAGTAGTGATGTTGGACAGGCGGGCAGGAGCAGGCAGCGATCGGTTGAAGAGCATGCATTTGGTTTTACTTGTATTTAAGAGCAGTTGGAGGCCACGGAAGGAGAGTTGTATGGCATTGAAGCTCGCCTGGAGGGTTGTTAACACAGTGTCAAAAGAAGGGCCAGAAGTATACAGAATAGTGTCGTCTGCGTAGAGGTGGATCAGAGAATCACCAGCAGCAAGAGCGACATCATTGATGTAAACAGAGAAGAGAGTCGGTCCAAGAATTGAACCCTGTGGCACCCCCATAGAGACTGCCAGAGGCCCGGACAACAGACCCTCCGATTTGACACACTGAACTCGATCAGAGAAGTAGTTGGTGAACCAGGCGAGGCAATCATTAGAGAAACCAAGGCTGTCGAGTCTGCCAATGAGGATGTGGTGATTGACAGAGTCAAAAGCCTTGGCCAGGTCAATGAATACGGCTGCACAGTATTGTTTCCTATCGATGGCGGTTACGATATCGTTTATGACCTTGAGCGTGGCTGAGGTGCACCCATGACCAGCTCTGAAACCAGATTGCATAGCGGAGAAGGTGTGGTGTGATTCGAAATGGTCGGTAATCTGTTTGTTGACTTGGCTTTCGAAGACCTTAGAAAGGCAGGGTAGGATAGATATAGGTCTGTAGCAGTTAGGGTCAAGGGTGTCCCCCCCTTTGAAGAGGGGGATAACCGCAGCTGCTTTCCAATCTTTGGGGATCTCAGACGACACGAAAGAGAGGTTGAAGAGGCTAGTAATAGGGGTGGCAACAATTTCAGCAGATAGTTTTAGAAAGAAAGGGTCCAGATTATCTAGCCCGGCTGATTTGTAAGGGTCCAGATTTTGCAGCTCATTAAGAACATCAGCTGACTGTATTTGGGAGAAAGAGAAATGGGGAAGGCTTGGGCGAGTAGCAGAGGGGAGGGCAGTGCTGTTGTCCCGGGTAGGGGTAGCCAGGTGGAAAGCATGGCCAGCCGTAGAAAAATGCTTATTGAAATTCTCAATTATAGTGGATTTGTCGGTGGTGACAGTGTTTCCTATCTTCAGGGCGGTTGGAAGCTGGGAGGAGGTGTTCTTATTCTCCATGGACTTTACGGTGTCCCAGAACTTTTTTGAATTTGTGTTGCAGGAAGCAAATTTCTGCTTGAAAAAGCTAGCCTTGGCTGTTCTAACTGCCTGTGTATATTGGTTTCTGGCTTCCCTGAAAAGTTGTATATCACGGGGGCTGTTCGATGCTAATGCAGAACGCCATAGGATGTTTTTCTGTTGGTTAAGGGCAGTCAGGTCAGGAGAGAACCAAGGGCTATATCTGTTCCTGGTTCTAAATTTCTTGAATGGGGCATGCTTATTCAAGATGGTGAGGAAGGCATTTTAAAAAAATGACCAGGCATCCTCTACTGACGGGATGAGATCAATATCCTTCCAGGATACCCCGGCCAGGTCAATTAGGAAGGCCTGCTCGCTGAAGTGTTTCAGGGAGCGTTTGACAGTGATGAGTGGAGGTCGTTTGACCGCTGACCCATTACGGATGCAGGCAATGAGGCAGTGATCGCTGAGATCTTGGTTAAAAACAGCAGAGGTGTATTTGGAGGGCAAGTTTGTTAGGATGATATCTATGAGGGTACCCGTGTTTACGGAATTGGGGTGGTACCTGGTAGGTTCATTAATAATTTGTGTGAGATTGAGGGCATCAAGCTTAGATTGTAGGGTGGCTGGGGTGTTGAGCATGTTCAAATTTAGGTCGCCTAGCAGCACGAGCTCTGAAGATAGATGGGGGGCAATCAGTTCACATATAGTGTCCAGAGCACAGCTGGGGGCAGAGGGTGGTCTATAGCAGGCGGCAACGGTGAGAGACTTGTTTTTAGAGAGGTGGATTTTTAAAAGTAGAAGTTCAAATTGTTTGGGAACAGACCTGGATAGTATAACAGAACTCTGCAGGCAGTCTTTGCAGTAGATTGCAACACCGCCCCCTTTGGCCGTTCTATCTTGTCTGAAAATATTGTAATTGGGGATAAAAATGTCTGAATTTTTGGTGGTCTTTCTAAGCCAGGATTCAGACACGGCTAAAACATCCGGGTTGGTAGAGTGTGCTAAAGCAGTGAACAAAACAAACTTAGGGAGGAGGCTCCTAATGTTAACATGCATGAAGCCAAGGCTATTACGGTTACAGAAGTCATCAAAAGAGAGCGCCTGGGGAATAGGAGTGGAGCCAGGTACTGCAGGGCCTGGATTTACCTCTACATCACCAGAGGAACAGAGGAGAAGTAGGATAATGGTACGGCTAAAAGCTATGAGAATTGGTCGCCTAGAGCTACCAGAGCAGAGAGTAAAAGGAAGTTTCTGGGGGCGATAAAATAGTTTAAAGGAATAATGTACAGACAAAGGTATGGTAGGATGTGAATACAGTGGAGGTAAACCTAGGTATTGAGTGATGATGAGAGAGATCTTGTCTCTAGAAACATCATTGAAACCAGGTGATGTCATCGCATATGTGGGTGGTGGAACTGCAGGGTTGGATATGGTATAGAGAGCAGGGCTAGAATCTCTACAGTGAAATAAGCCAATAAACACTAACCAGAACAGCAATGGACAAGGCATATTTACATTAAGGAGAGGCAAGCTTAATCGAGTGATAAATAAGGGTCCAGTGAGTAGAGGTTGGTTGGGGTCGTGGCGATCCAGACAGCTGGCCGGGTATATGGCTATCGGTAGCAGCATAGGATGGAGGTCTGTTTGTAGATACCTCGTGCGTTTCCGTCGGTAGGTTCCGTGTAGTGGGGTTTTGTTCAGATAGCAGCCGATAAGACAGCTAACGATTAGCGGGCCTCAGATGAGCGTTCAGGTAACGCCGGGACGGAGGTGCCGGTTGGATAAATCCCTCGGGCAGATAACGTCGGCAGTCAGTCGTGAAGGCCCGGTGGGGTTCCGTATCTGCAGCAGCAACAAAGAAACGGGTCTGGATGGTGATGGAACTCCTCAGCTGGCTAGCTCCAGCATGATTTGAGTTAGCTCCGGGGTCGACGTAAGCCAATAGTCACACGGTATGCAGCTAGCTAGCTGCGAAATCAAGGTGCAAGTGTCCAGAGGCTGCGGTTGGAATCCGGGGAAACTGAGAGAAAAAAAGTCCCGGAATGCTCCGGTCCGAGTCGCGTTGCACAAAAGTGCCGGTAGATTATCGAGCTAGAGGAATAGCTGATGACCGCAAAACGTGGGCAGCTGAAACACCAACGCTAGCCAGCAAACCGGCTAATTTCGGGGCAGCTACAGATTAGCTTCTGGCTAGCTATCGGAGTAGCTTCTGGATTAGCTTTCAGGCTAGCTTCTGATTTAGCCCCTGGCTATCTTCCACGATGGATTTCAGATTGAGGTAAATAGTACTTATTGTAATTGGTGAAGCGGGTTGCAGGAAAGCTTTTGCAGGAAAGCTTTTGTAGTTGAGTTCTTGGATAATAAAATAAATAAAAGATATGTGAAGAAAAGGTGTAAATATATATATATACAGGACACGACACGACAACACGGAAAAATACGTCTGAACTGCTAAGCCCACTTGGTAATGAGTCCTTGATTCCAGATGTCAGGGAAATAACCTACACTCAGGATCAAATTAAACAGTTTTGGGAAAGAAATATTCTCTTAGGTCTGAGTATTTGTCACAGTGTAATAGGAAATGCAGCTCTGTCTCTACCTCTCCCCTGGAGCAGAGTGAGCACAGCCTGTCCTCTCTGGGCACCCAGGTTTGTCTGTGACGACCGGTCTCTATAGCCAGACTGTGCTCACTGAGTCTGTACCTAGTCAATGTTTTCCTCAGTTTTCTATCAGTCACAGTGGTCAGATAGTCTGCCACCAAGTACTGTCTGTTTAGAGCCAAATAGCATTGAAGTTTACTTCAATTTTTTGTTGTGTCTTTCCAAAAGGTGATATATTTTTCTTTTTGTTTTGTGATGATTTGGTTAGGCCAGTGCTGAGTGCTGTCCCGAGGCTCTATGGGGTTGGTTTGGGTTGGTGAACTGAGCCTCAGAACCAGCTGGCTGAGGGGACTCTGCTCTTGTTTCATCTCTTGACATTGTAGAGCTGTGTGATGGAACGTTTTGGGGGCACTTGTTTTTAGATGGTTGTAAAATTTGATGGCTCTTTTTTCTATTCGAATGAGGAGGTTCTAATATAGCCAACTGAAATGTTGCACTAGTGAGTTTGAGCATCTCATTTAGTATGCCATCAGGTCCGCATGCCTTTTTAATTTGAGAGCCTGAAGTTTCTTATAGAGCTCCTGGTCAGTAATTGGGGAGTCCAGTGGATTTTGATTGTCCTTTATAGCTTTTTCTAATCCATTCAACTTCTCATGAATTTGGCGTTGTTCTGCGTTTGTGTCAATTTGAACGGTGTTGTAGACTGTTTTAAAATGGGTTGTCCATATGTCACCATTTTGTATCGCTAATTCCTCTTGTTTAGATTTTTAGTTTTTTCCAATTTTGCCAGAAGTTGTTTTTGTTTATGGCCTCCTCAATTAGTGTCAGCTGCTTGCTGTTGTAACGTGCTTTTTTGGTTCTGAGTGTACGTTTATAGAGTTTTAAAGTCTCACAGTAATGAAGGCGTAATTCACCATTATTTGCGTCTCTGCGCTTTTGGTTGGATAGTGTTCTTTTCCTTATAATTTTACAATCTGCATCAAACCAGTTGTCATCTGATCTTTTTTGTTTTGTTTTTTATCAATTTCTGTCATGTTCATCATAACGATGAGACCAAGGCACAGCGTGATTTGAATACATTATTTTATTTCAAACGAAGAACACTTAAACAATCCAACAAAACAACAAAACGAACGTGAAGCTATAAACAACTAGTGCTGACATGCAACTACACATAGACAACTACCCACCACTACAGGTGGGAAAAGGCAACTTAAGTATGGTTCTCAATCAGAGACAACGATAGACAGCTGCCTCTGATTGAGAACCACACCCGGCCAAACACACAGAAATACAAATCATAGAAAAAGGAACATAGAATGCCCACCCAAATCACACCCTGACCAAACCAAAATAGAGACATAAAAAGCTCTCTACGGTCAGGGCGTGACAATTGCAATCGTGCTTCTTTTGCCGTTTGCCTGAATATATAGTTGATGTTTTGTACTGCTAGATTGATGCCTTCTTTACTGTGAGTGAATGTGGTGTCCAGAAAGTTATCTAAGAGTGTTTGGATATTTTGGTTCCAGGTTGCTTTCTGGTATTCTTCTGTGCTGTTTTGGGCCCATCTGTATGAATGTCTGATGTTGTACAGCTCACTGGGCTGTGAATGTGTGGTTGTTTCCATGTCTGTTCTTTTGAGGAACAACGTCATTTGGCTGTGATCAGACAGAGGTGTTAGTGGCTTGACAGTGAATGAGCTGAGAGAGAAAGGGTCAATGTCTGCGATCATATAGTCTACTGTACTGTGGCCAAGAGGTGAGCAGTAGGTCAATCTCCCCAAAGAGTCCCTCCGTAACCTACCATTGACAAAGTACAGACCCAAGCTTCTACAGAGCTGCAACAGATCCCTTCCGTTTTTGTTGACGGTGCTGTCACTGTTGTTTCTATGGGGGAGATTAAGGCAGTTAGAAACAGTATGGCCTGTAATAAAGCTGTCCCCTCGTGTGCTCGTTAGATCAGGTAGTGTTCCTGTGTGCGCATTTGTGTCCCCACAGATGAACACATTTCCCTGGGCCTGGAAATGGCCCGTCTCTTCCTCAAGGGTGGGGAAGATCTCCTCTGAGTAATATGGGGATTCTGAGGGGAGGATACAGTATATACTGCGCAAAGGAACACATCTTTTTCTGTCAGTACAAGTTCTTTTTCAGTTTTAACCAAATGTGATATTTGCCAATTTTGAGGGGATCAATTAGATATTGTAGTTCGGATTTGTACCAAATGATCAGTCCTCCAGAGTCTCTGCCTCTATTGACAGAGCTGTGTTTCTGTGACGGCACAATTACCTCTCTGTAACCTGTGGGACAGTGAGTGACAATGTCAGCCTTACACCATGTCTCCTGCAGAATGATGACGTTAACATCTTTAAGATTTTTGTTGAACTCCAGTGCTAAACTCTTCAGTCCAAAGGTTGATGAGTTTAGGCCCTGAATGTTCCACATGCTAACTGATAGTGATTTCATGTTGCAAAAAGAATGAATAGCAGTCAGAAATACAGCAACTATGAATTTCGCATTTGAGTCAAGAAGGATGGCCACCTCAGTGGGTTTTACCAGATTAGTGCGTTTAGGGTCTGGGGCTGGAGTACACAGGGCCTGTGTACATGGAGGGGTGTGTGAGGGTCTGTCAAGGGTGGCCAGGGAGCTTCTCTCTGTAGTAGGTGTCTCCATGTGAGCCTCCTTGTTGACTGGGGGTGTGGGTAAAGGTGGGTCAGTGGGGTTGTTAGGGGTGGTGATGGAAGGCAGCTTCTCTCTGGGAGTCTCTACAGTCTGTTCTCTGTGCTGCAGCACCCTCTTGATGACAGAAAACTCCTTTGCCATCTCCTCCTTTACCTGCACCAGCTCTCTCCTCATGGTGGCCTTTATCTGCTCAAGAGCTGTGGTAAGGCTCTCTCAGCTCCTAGACAGAGTTCCTCTCTCTCTCTCTCTCTCTCTCTCTCTCTCTCTCTCTCTCTCTCTCTCTCTCTCTCTCTCTCTCTCTCTCTCTCTCTCTCTCTCTCTCTCTCTCTCTCTCTCTCTCTCTCTCTCTCTCTCTCTCTCTCTCTCTCTCTCTCTCTCTCAATTGACTTTATTGGCATGGCAAGTTCATTATTATGTACATTGTTAAAGTATACATATAAAAAAATAAAAATAACAAATATATATATTTATATATAAATAAATGGTGGAACCAACAGCAATAATAATAGTAGTAGTGGACATGGGATTACCATTAACAACAACTACAACAACAATACATTAAAGCAATGGTAGTAGACCAGTCTCAACATGACTGAGAAGACACATGCCCTGGTATGAAAGACAAAACAAAACAAGATGAGAAATATTATTGACATTACTTTGCACTTTTCACTGGCTGTCCCTCAGGTTGTGGCAGGAGGACACATATTTGGCTGCCAAAACTGCACATTTAGGCTTTTCACCCAATAAATATTACATTTTTTCTTCATCTTTTATAGTTTCAAATTCTTTGTATTGAAGTATAATTTTGGGAAAGAAATATTCTCTTAGGTCTGAGTATTTGTCACAGTGTAGTAGGAAATACACCTCTGTCTCTACCTCTCCCCTGGAGCAGAGTGAGCACAGCCTGTCCTCTCTGGGCAGCCAGGTTTGTCTGTGACGACCGGTCTCTATAGCCAGACTGTGCTCACTGAGTCTGTACCTAGTCAATGTTTTCCTCAGTTTTCTATCAGTCACAGTGGTCAGATAGTCTGCCACCAAGTACTGTCTGTTTAGAGCCAAATAGCATTGAAGTTTACTTAAATTTTTTGTTGTGTCTTTCCAATAGGTGATACATTTTTCTTTTTGTTTTGTGATGATTTGGTTAGGCCAGTGCTGAGTGCTGTCCCGAGGCTCTATGGGGTTGGTTTGGGTTGGTGAACTGAGCCTCAGAACCAGCTGGCTGAGGGGACTCTTCTCTTGTTTCATCTCTTGACATTGTAGAGCTGTGTGATGGAATGTTTTGGGGGCACTTGTTTTTAGATGGTTGTAAAATTTGATGGCTCTTTTTTCTTTTCGAATGAGGAGGTATTCAAATCAAATCAAATCAAATGTATTTATATAGCCCTTCTTACATCAGCTGATATCTCAAAGTGTTTCCAGAAACCCAGCCTAAAACCCCAAACAGCAAGCAATGCAGGTGTAGAAGCACGGTGGCTAAAAACTCTGTAGAAAGGCCAAAACCTAGGAAGAAACCTAGAGAGGAACCAGGCTAATAAGGGGTGGCCAGTCATCCTCTGGCTGTGCCAGTTGGAGATTATGACAGAACATGGCCAAGATGTTCAAATTTTCATAAATGACCAGCATGGTCAAATAATAATAATCACAGTAGTTGTCAAGGGTGCAGCAAGTCACACCTCAGGAGTAAATGTCAGTTGGCTTTTCATAGCCGATCATTAAAAGTATCTCTGCCGCTCCTGCTGTCTCTAGAGAGTTGAAAACAGCAGGTCTGGGACGGGTAGCACGTCCGGTGAACAGGTCAGAGTTCCATAGCCGCAGGCAGAACAGTTGAAACTGGAGCAGCAGCACGGCCAGGTGGACTGGGGACAGCAAGGAGTCATCATGCCAGGTAGTACTGAGGCATGGTCCTAGGGCTCAGGTCCTCCGAGAGAGAGAAAGAAAGAGAGAAAGAGAGAATTAGAGAGAGCATGCTTAAATTCACACAGGACACCGGATAAGACAGGAGAAGTACTCCAGATATAACGAACTGACCCTAGCCCCCCGACACATAAACTTCTGCAGCATAAATACTGGAGGCTGAGACAGGAGGGGTAAGGAGACACTGTGGCCCCATCCGATGATACCCCCGGACAGGGCCAAACAGGAAGGATTTAACCCCACCCACTTTGCCAAAGCACAGCCCCCACACCACTAAAGGGATATCTTTAACCACCATCCTGAGATTGGCCCAATTCTGCTCTACATGCGTTATTTTATGTTTTTTTTTATTTGCACTTGCAATACAGTCTTGCAAAACTCTGCATGCAGTATTTCGATTGGATGTTTGTCCCATTTGGTAAATTCATTTTTAGAGATTGGACCCCAAACTTCACTGCCATATAGAGCAATTGGTTCTATAACTGATTGAAAAAATTTGAGCTAGATTCTAATTGGAATTTCGATTTTGATGTTCCTTTTAATGGCATAGAATGCTCTTCTTGCTTTGTCTCTCAGCTCATTCACAGCCATGTGAAACCTACCTGTGTTGCTGATATTTAGTCCTAGATATGTGTGGTTTTTGGCGTGTTCTAATAGAACTGTGTCCAAATAGAATTTATATTTGTCATCCTTATTTCCCGACCTTTTTTGGAATATCATTATATTTGTTTTTTTCAGGTTAACGGTCAGAGCCCAGGTCTGACAGAACCTGTGAAGACGATCTAGGTGCTGCTGTAACCCCTCTTTAGTGGGAGACAGCAGCACCAGGTCATCTGCGTACAGCAGACACTTGATTTCAGTGTTGTGTAGGGTGATACCAGGTGCTGCCGATTCTTCTAATGTTTTTGCTAATTCATTAATGTAGATGTTAAATAATGTTGGACTTATTGGGCAGCCCTGTTTCACTCCCCGCCCCTGAGAGAAGAAGTCTGTTTGCTTGTTGCCAATTTTAACCGCACATTTGTTTTTAGTGTACATTGATTTAATAAAATCATATGTTTTCCCTCCAATACCACTTTCTATTAGTTTATAAAAAAGACCTTCGTGCCAAATTGAATCAAATGCTTTCTTGAAATCTACAAAACACGAGTAGATTTTGCCTTTGTTTTGGTTAACTTGTTTATCAATTAGAGTGTGGAGGGTGTAAATGTGGTCTGTTGTACGATCATTTTTTAGAAATCCAATCTGGCTTCTGCTCAGGACGTTGTGTTCGTCAAGGAAATTATGTAGTCTGCTATTTATAATACTGCAGAGAATTTTCCCCAAGTTGCTGTTAACGCAAATTCCTCTGTAATTATTTGGGTCAAATTTGTCTCCATTTTTATAGATTGGTGTGATCAATCCCTGGTTCCAAATATCAGGGAAAATACCTGCAGTGAGGATAAGGTTGAAGAGTTTGAGTATAGCCAATTTGAATTTGTGGTCTGTATTTTTGATCATTTTATTTAAAATACCATCAGCACCACAGGCCTTTTTGGGTTGGAGAGTGCATAGTTTTTCCAATAATTATTCTTCTGTAATTGGGCTATCCACAGGATTCTGATAGTCTTTGACTGCTGATTCAAGGATTTGTAATTTTTCTTGTAAATCTTTTCGTTCTGGGCTCTTTGTTATATTGCTGTAGAGGTTTGCAAAGTGATTTCTCCACATATCCCCATTTTGGATAGTCAATTCCTCCTGATGAGGTTTGTTTAATTTATTCCAATTCTCCCAGAAGTGGTTTGATTCTATGGATTCCTCAATTCCATCCAGCTGATTTCTAATGTTCTGTTCCTTTTTTGTTCTTAGGGTGTGTTTGTATTGCTTCAGTGTTTCCCCATATTGAAGGCGTATATTTTTGTTTGGTCTGGTTCTCTGTGTTTTTGATTAGATATATTTCTCAATGACTTTCTTAGATTTTGCAATCATTATCAAACCATTTTTCATTATCTATTATCTATCATTTCTGGTTTGCTCTTATGCTTCTTTAGATTAGCCAAGGAGGCTAATTTGTCAAATATAAAGTTTATGTTCCAAACAGCCAGATTTACACCTTCATTGCTGAAGGAGAATGTTAAGGCTAAAAAGTTGTCCAAGAGAGATTGTATTTTTTGGCTACTAATTGCTTTTTGGTAGATGCTTCGTGGTTGGGTTCCGCTCTTCTCAGATACACTGTGATTTTACTGTGGTCTGAGAGACGTGTTAGCGGGCTGACTGTGAAGGCTCTGAGAGACTCTGGGTTTAGGTCGGTAAAGAAGTAGTCTACAGTGCTGCTGCCAAGGGATGAGCTGTAGGTGTACCTACCAAAAGAGTACCCTCTCAGCCTACCATTGACTATGTACAGACCCAGTGTTCGACAGAGCTTCACGAGCTGTACTCCGTTTTTGTTTTTCACTTTGTCATAGTTGTTTCTGTGGGGGTATGTGGGGAGGGAAAGGTTGTTGCTTCCTGGTAGGTGTTTATCCCCATGACTGTTAATAGTGTCTTGTTCTTCTGCTGTTCTAGCATTCAGGTCTCCACAGACCAGTACGTTGCCTTGGGCCTGAAAGTGACTAATTTCCCCCTCTAGAATGGAGAAACTCTCTTCATTGAAGTAGGGTGATTCTGAGGGGGGAATGTATGTGGCACAGAGGAAGACGTTTTTATCTGTCAAGATAGCCTCCTTGTTGATTTTTACCCAGATAAAGAATTCTCCTGTTTTGATCAATTCGATTGAATTAATTAGTTCAGATTCATACAATATTAGCATTCCCCCTGAGTCTCTGCCCTGTTTGATTCCTTTTAATTTTGTGGATGTTATGATTATCTCCCTATAATCTAGGGGACAGCCAGTGGAAACATCACCTCTGCACCATGTTTCCTGTAGTACTACAATCTCAACATCATCAATTTCTTTCATGAAGTCTGTGTTTCTGCTTTTTAGCCCAAAAGCAGAGGACTTCAACCCTTGTCAATTCCAACATGCAACATAAAAAGATTTCATAACTTTTTTTTCTTTACCTTCAAAATGAGACAAACACTAACAATCAAACAAGAACTATTAAAATAGGATTTTTCAATTAAAGTAAACTCTTACTATGGAAATGTGATGTGTTTATCATTTAACCTGTTGGGGATGGGGGCGCTGTTTAGACTATTTATGCTAATGTGGCTAATTTTTTAAACGGCTTCCCACAAAATCCTTGATCGTACAATATGCATATTATTATTATTATTGGATAGAAAACAGTCTATAGTTTCTATAGGAGTTGAAATTTTGTCTCTAAGTGGAACAGAGCCCATTCTACAGCAATTTCCCTGACATGGAGTCAGATTTGAGAAACGTTGGCCACTTTTCTGAAGTCATTTAAAAGGGCTCTGTCGTTGCTATGACTATACGGACACTTCTTACGTCTTCCCCTGGATGCCTTTACGTGATGACGATTCCAACGGGCTCGATTGCTCGTTCACAGGCCCTACAAATGAAAAAAACCTTTAGCTAGCAAGTCTTTTCTTGCTGCGTAACGCGCGTGGAAGACACCGACCCTCTCCTGTTCCAAGCGTTAGTTTAGCCTGTTATATTTCTCCGGTCATCTTTTCACTCGTTATAGGAGTTACAAACATCACAAAGTAGTTAATTTAAAGCGTTTTATAGCAATTTATATCCGTTTAGTGCGATTTTGGGACATTTATTTTTGCAACGATGTGAAAAGTTGGGCACGCTTTTCAGTTCATCCCGAACGTAGTTGACATTTCCACATGGCAAGAGGACAGCTTTCCACCAAAAGACGATTTCTCCCAAGAAAGGATCCTTTGCCCAAGATACTGATGGAAGAACAGCTCAAGGTAGGACATTTTTATTATGATAAATCGTGTTTCTGTCGAAACATTTTAGTGGCTTAGGACGCCATGTTTTTTGACGTAGCTTCGCTTGGCGCAAACTGTATTGAAAAGTAAGGATAAATTAAAAAATGTAATAACGCAATTGTATTAAGAATTAAATTGTCTATCAATCCCTGTCCACCCTATATTTTTTAGTCACGTTTATGAGTATTTATGTATAAGAGTAGATCACTGTCTAAGTGGCGCAAGGACGTTTTCTTTACCAGCTTGTCTACATTTCACATTGTCTAACCATGATTTTGGTGGCTAAATATAAACATTTTCGATCAAACTGTATATGCATGTTGTAATGTGATGTTACAGGAGTGTCATCGGAAGAATTCTGAGAAGGTTAGTGAAAAAATTAATATCTTTTGGCGATGTTGACTTTTATCGCTCACTTTGGCTAGAATCAATGCTGGGCTGCTAATTGCTATGTGCTAAGCTAATATAACGATTTATTGTGTTTTCGCTGTAAGACACTTAGAAAATCTGAAATATTGTCTGTATTCACAGGATCTGTGTCTTTCGATTCGTGTATGCTGTGTATTTTTACGAAATGTTTGATGATTAGTAGTTAGGTAAACACGTTGCTCATTGTAATTATTCTAGTCCATTTGTGATGGTGGGTGCAATTGTAAACTATGCCATATACCTGAAATATGCACTTTTTTCTAACAAAACCTATCCCATACCATAAATATGTTATCAGACTGTCATCTAATGAGTTTTTTTGTTGGTTAGGGGCTATAAATATCTTAGTTTAGCCGAATTGGTGATGGCTACTGGTGTTGGTGGACAAATAAAAGATGGTGGATTATGCTAATGTGTTTTTAGGTAATAGATGTACATCTTTACATATTGTGTCTTCCCTGTAAAACATTTTAAAAATCGGAAATGTTGACTGGATTCATAAGATCTGTGTCTTTCATTAGCTGTATTGGACTTTAATGTGTGAAAGTTAAATATTTTAAAAAAATATTTTTTTTGAATTTCGCGGCACTGGTTTTTCAGTGGGGGGGGGGGGGGGTGCCGCTAGCGCCACGCTGATCCTAGACAGGTTAAGATAGAATTTGTGTAATGCCACATGGGTGGATGTAGTATGAGGATGGTGGAGTTCTTGTGCTCATCTTACCATGACCCTCGGCCTATCACGTGTGAGCATAGTAGACTCAGCATTTGTTTAATGTCACTCCTTTGGTTGGTGGGGGCTAGGCCAGTTGCTCCTCTCACAGCCTGTGTGTAGCTCTGCCTGCTGGGCTGTGGTTCCTCCAAGTGTGGGTCTGCGGTGGGGGGCAGGGGAAGCCTCGTCTGGGTGGCTCTGAAGCTGGGCTGGGGTGGTCTGTGCTGCGCTGGCTGTGGTGGGCATTGAGGTTGGTGGTGCTGTGGTCGTGGCTGGCGGTTCCATGGTGCTGGTACGGGGTGTTATCTCGGCGGGGTGGAGATTGCTCCGCTGTTCCTGGGGGGAAAGGTCGGGCTGCAGTTTAAAGCGACGTCCTTGAGAGTCTTGGCAAGGATGGGGACTGTCTCCCTGTACAGGTGAACATGGTCATAGAGACAGTCCAGATCGAGGGTGGGATGGTGGGCCAGGTGTACATTGGGTCGCAGGGCACAGTCCCAGGATAAGCTGGCGTTTATTCTTTGGATTGTGGCATGGTGGAAGTCCTTCCTCTGTAGAAGGGTTGACACCACGATTCTTGAGTTGAGGAAGATTGCGGAGGCCTTCTCGATCACTCCCTGTAGTGAAGTCGCCACCTTCTCCCGCTGAGCATGCAGGTCGTTTCTTCCGGTGTGTATGATTATGTGGCTTGGCGACCCGAGATGGGCCTCAAGCAGCCCCATGGCACTCTGCGTTGTTGGGCACCACACCTTTCTCGTTTTGTCTCGAGGGAAAAGTTTCTTTTCCTGAACAAACTTCCCATTTGAGTCAATCAACATGACGATGTCAGCCAGTGTTTCTTCTGGACTGGAGGGGGCCGGTGGGGCTGGGGGGTTCGAGTTGGGGTGTGGCTTTTCAGTGCTGGTGCCGCTGTCAGTGGGAGGCTGTTCTGTGGGTTGGGGAGGAGGGGTGCAGCAGGCAGGGCTGGGGAAGCCTGGCTGGTTGAGCTGGGCTCCTCTGCTGTGTGAGGGCAGGTCATAGGTCTAGCTGCTCCTGCAGCCTGTCCTTTGTTCTCTTTCTCTCCTGCAGCTCCTCTCTTAGTGTGGTCAGATCGTTATTACTGTTCTGCCTGTCTTTTTGGAGCTCTCTCACCTCCTTTGTTAGATCAGCCAGCTCTCTCTTGAGTCCGTCTCTCTTGCTGAACATCTTTCACCTGGGTTGCAAGGGTGCTGTCCTGCTCTGTCCTCACCTTGGTTAGGAGCTCCTCTAAGGTGTGGTTGTCTGGTTGCTATTTGCTCACGCTCTCCCTGAGCAGGAACACCTCCCCCTCCAGTCTGGTGAACTCATCCCTCATGGCAGCCATGGTGGTGAGGAGGGCCTGAGCCTGCTCTGCACTGAGGGGGTTGCTCTCCTTGTGGGGCGTGTCCTCCACTATGGTGGGAAGAGAGGTGCTGGATGTGCCTTTTTGCGTGGGGAGAGTAGGGTTGAGGGTGGTGCTGGTGGAGTTTGTCTTGTGGGAGGGCATGTCACTGGTGGTGTTCTCTCTCTCTGCTCTCTCCTTAATGGTGTGAAAGTCTGTTTCAAACAGCCTAATGTTACCTTGCCAGTCCATGACAGTCCCAGTCTTGTAGAAGTTGATTGTTATCATATTGCTGTCAGGGTCATCTGTCTGTTTGATTTTCAGCTTCCACCCATTACAGATTCCCTCTTTCTTTATGGATGGGTAGTGAGAGCACACTGCTGAGCGCCATGCATTTGGCTGGTCAGTGAGGAAGATGAGATTACTCACGTCACCGTTTTTATAAAGGTCTGCAAAAAGGGTTTCTGCCTCCCCTTTAGCATTTTCTGTTTAAAAGCTTTCCTCGTTGTGTCATTTTTGGCCTCTTTAGGGTAGAGAATGGATTCAGCGCTGAGGGGTAGTGGGGACATGGTGCCTGTGGGCTCTGCTACTACCGCTGCTGCTGCGCTGTTCTGCTGCCCCGTTGCCATGGCAACCGATTTGTTCATCTGCTGCTGTTGCTAGCTAGCGCTAATTTAGTTCAAAAACCAGCAAAAAGACTGACAAATCCTCAGACATAAAAACAGAAGATTTGTTTAAAGTTAGTCCGTGCTTTTGGTTTACTCACTCAGTTTGGTCGTTTGATGTAGTTGTATTAACCTGTCTAGGATCAGCGTGCCGCTAGCGGCACACCCCCCCCCCCCCCACTGAAAAACCAGTGCCGCGAAATTCAAAAAAAATATTTTTTTTAAATATTTAACTTTCACACATTAAAGTCCAATACAGCTAATGAAAGACACAGATCTTGTGAATCCAGTCAACATGTCCGATTTTTAAAATGTTTTACAGGGAAGACACAATATGTAAAGATGTACATCTATTACCTAAAAACACATTAGCATAATCCACCATCTTTTATTTGTCCACCAACACCAGTAGCCATCACCAATTCGGCTAAACTAAGATATTTATAGCCCCTAACCAACAAAAAAACTCATCAGATGACAGTCTGATAACATATTTATGGTATGGGATAGGTTTTGTTAGAAAAAAGTGCATATTTCAGGTAGATGGCATAGGTTACAATTGCACCCACCGTCACAAATGGAATAGAAAAACTACTTAGAGCAACGTGTTTACCTACTTACTAATCATCAAACATTTCGTAAAAATACACAGCATACACGAATCGAAAGACACAGATCCTGTGAATACAGACAATATTTCAGATTTTCTAAGTGTCTTACAGCGAAAACACAATAAATCGTTATATTAGCATAGCACATAGCACATAGCAGCCCAGCATTGATTCTAGCCAAAGTGAGCGATAACGTCAACATCGCCAAAAATATATTAATTTTCTCACTAACCTTCTCAGAATTCTACAGATGGCACTCCTGTAACATCATATTACACAATCCATATAGAGTTTGATCGAAAACGTTTATATTTAGCCACCAAAATCATGGTTAGACAATGTGAAATGTAGCTCAGCTGGTCAGAAAATGTCCTTGCTCCACTTAGACAGTGATCTACTCTTATACATAAATACTCATAAACGTGACTAAAAAATATAGGGTGGACAGGGATTGATAGACAATTTAATTCTTAATACAATTGCGGAATTACATTTTTTAATTTATCCTTACTTTTCAATACAGTTTGCGCCAAGCGAAGCTACGTCAAAAAACATGGCGTCCTAAGCCACTAAAATGTTTCGACAGAAACACGATTTATCATAATAAAAATGTCCTACTATGAGCTGTTCTTCCATCAGTATCTTGGGCAAAGGATCCTTTCTTGGGAGTAATCGTCTTTTGGTGGAAAGCTGTCCTCTTGCCATGTGGAAATGCCAACTGCGTTCGGGATGAACTGAAAAGCGTGCCCAGCTATTCACATCGTTTCAAAAATAAATGTCCCAAAATCGCACTAAACGGATATAAATTGCTATAAAACGCTTTAAATTAACTACCTTATGATGTTTTTAACTCCTATAACGAGTGAAAAGATGACCGGAGAAATATAACAGGCTAAACTAACGCTTGGAACAGGAGCGGGTCGGTGTCTTCCACGCGCGTTACGCACCAAGAAAAGACTTGCTAGCTACAGGGTTTTTTCATTTGTAGTGCCTGTGAACGAGCAATCGACCCCATTGGAATCGTCATCACGTAAAGGCATCCAGGGGAAGACGTAAGAAGTGTCCGTATAGTCATAGCAATAACAGTGCCCTTTTAACCTGTCTAGGATCAGCGTGGCGCTAGCGGCACACCCCCCCCCCCCCCACTGAAAAACCAGTGCCGCGAAATTCAAAAAAAATATTTTTTTAAAATATTTAACTTTCACACATTAAAGTCCAATACAGCTAATGAAAGACACAGATCTTGTGAATCCAGTCAACATGTCCGATTTTTAAAATGTTTTACAGGGAAGACACAATATGTAAAGATGTACATCTATTACCTAAAAACACATTAGCATAATCCACCATCTTTTATTTGTCCACCAACACCAGTAGCCATCACCAATTCGGCTAAACTAAGATATTTATAGCCCCTAACCAACAAAAAAACTCATCAGATGACAGTCTGATAACATATTTATGGTATGGGATAGGTTTTGTTAGAAAAAAGTGCATATTTCAGGTAGATGGCATAGGTTACAATTGCACCCACCGTCACAAATGGAATAGAAAAACTACATTGAGCAACGTGTTTACCTACTTACTAATCATCAAACATTTCGTAAAAATACACAGCATACACGAATCGAAAGACACAGATCCTGTGAATACAGACAATATTTCAGATTTTCTAAGTGTCTTACAGCGAAAACACAATAAATCGTTATATTAGCATACCACATATGCAAACGTTACCAGAGCATTGATTCTAGCCAAAGAGAGCGATAACGTAAACATCGCCAAAATATATTATTTTTTTCACTAACCTTCTCAGAATTCTTCAGATGACACTCCTGTAACATCATATTACACAATGCATATAGAGTTTGATCGAAAACGTTTATATTTAGCCACCAAAATCATGGTTAGACAATGTGAAATGTAACTCAGCTGGTCAGAATATGTCCTTGCGCCACTTAGACAGTGATCTACTCTTATACATAAATACTCATAAACGTGACTAAAAAATATAGGGTGGACAGGGATTGATAGACAATTTAATTCTTAATACAATTGCGGAATTACATTTTTTTATTTATCCTTACTTTTCAATACAGTTTGCGCCAAGCGAAGCTACGTCAAAAAACATGGCGTCCTAAGCCACTAAAATGTTTCGACAGAAACACGATTTATCATAATAAAAATGTCCTACCTTGAGCTGTTCTTCCATCAGTATCTTGGGCAAAGGATCCTTTCTTGGGAGTAATCGTCTTTTGGTGGAAAGCTGTCCTCTTGCCATGTGGAAATGCCAACTGCGTTCGGGATGAACTGAAAAGCTGTTCGGGATGAACTGAAAAGCGTGCCCAACTATTCACATCGTTTCAAAAATAAATGTCCCAAAATCGCACTAAACGGATATAAATTGCTATAAAACGCTTTAAATTAACTACCTTATGATGTTTTTAACTCCTATAACGAGTGAAAAGATGACCGGAGAAATATAACAGGCTAAACTAACGCTTGGAACAGGTGCGGGCCGGTGACCTCTAGGCGCATGACGCAGCTCCAAAAGAATGACTAGCCTCAGGGTTTTTTCATTTGTAGTGCCTGTGAACGCGCAATCGACCCCATTGGAATCGTCATCACGTAAAGGCATCCAGGGGAAGACGTAAGAAGTGTCCGTATAGTCATAGCAATAACAGTGCCCTTTTAACTGACTTCAGAACAGTGGCCAACATTTCTCAAATCTGACTCCATGTCAGGGAAATTGCTGTAGAATGGGCTCTGTTCCACTTAGAGACAAAATTTCAACTCCTATAGAAACTATAGACTGTTTTCTATCCAATAATAATAATAATATGCATATTGTACGATCAAGGATTTTGTGGGAAGCCGTTTCAAAAATTACTCAATTAGCATAAATAGTCTCAACAGCGCCCCCATCCTCAACAGGTTAACTCCCCTTGCTAGGTTTGTTCTAGCTCGTTTCTTCTGGCTAGCTTGTTAGTCTGCTGGCTAGGTCTTTGTTGCGTAGCTAGCTAGGTAGACTCAAAACTTCTTAATTAACTTGAGGCGCAAAGTTACTTTTTTTCTATTCTGATTGAATAGATTTGTTGTTCATCACTTCTTGTCTGGAATTCTTCTTCGATTAGAGTGTTTATCTCATTCTAAAAACAAAACAATATGAAATATATCAGGAGCTCATGTTGAGCATGACTCTCTCTCTCTCTCTCTCTCTCCTTCATGACGCTTCCAGAGATGTAGTTCCGGAGAAACCTGTCAGTATCCCACCTGGCTCCTGGACTTTCTGTCAATATTATGGTTTATTCCTGCTTTCTCCCACACAGCTATGATTGACTACTGCCGTGTGTGCAGCACCTAGAAAGCAGCTCCGTTTACCAGGCCGTTCAGTGCAGCACTGTGCAGAACTCCCCAGCTATGATATAACAGCCTGCTGTGTTCATTCTTTAATGTACTCAATTCTATCAGATGTAAGACTGGAGCTCCAATGAATTATTCACATTCACAAATACACAACTGTTTGTGTGTGTGTATTTACATTATGTTTGTGCTTGTTATGATTATGTTGGTGTGTGAGGGAAAGGTGGTGTGAATGGTTTTGTGCGTAGGTTTCTTTTGTTTGGGGAGAGTGAAACGGAGCGAGAGAAACACACACTGAACGTTTTCATCATCGCTTTGTATTTCTGGACGCCTATTGCTCTTGGCATCCCTCTACCCCCCCCCCCCCCC